>NC_044313.2:68147532-68302532 GCF_007474595.2 Lynx canadensis
GGGAAAAGGAGTCAGCTATGAAGGCCGTCTTCTCTTGCCCCCTTCTTCTGTCTCATGTTCTCGTCGCAATCCTTCAGTCTAAAATTCATGTTCAGGGGCGCCTGCGTGGCTCTGTTGGTTAAGCGTCCGACTTCGGCTCAGGTCACGATCTCACGGTTCGTGGGTTCGAGCCCCGCGTCGGGCTCCGTGCTGATGGCTCGGAGCCTGGAGCCTGCTTCCGACTCTGTGTCTCCCTCTCTCTCCGCCCCTCTCCCGCTCACACCGTCTGTCTGTCTCTCTCTGTCTCTCAAAAATAAACATTTAAAAAAATTCTTTTAAATAAAAAAATAAAAATAAAATAAAATAAAATAAAATTCATTTTCAAAAGCCCCCAAGTCATTTCTCAGCAGCAGACTAGGCACTGAAGGGAGGGATGATGGGAAGGTGGGGCCCACCTGCCTGGCTTCCCCTCCACGCCTCCATTGCCACATTCTCAGAATTCTGTGCCCAAGTGTTAAAGAGGAGGGCCCTGAACACCATCCTGGGCCACAGCAAGGGTTTAAGTAGCTTGGACTCAGGTAGCACTGGAACAAACAGGAATCCCCCAAGCTCTGTTCTTCCTCCAGCTTTGCTATTAATTGGCTGTCCAATCCCAAGCAGAGAGTTAACTCCAGAGCCAACAAAGGGATGGGTGGGTATGGGATGGCCTGCTCCACGGGGGGTTGTAAAGGGTTTCAGAAGGAATTCATCGAATTTGAAGCTCCTTGGAAGGAATAACGAGGCCAGGTCCCTGAATGTATTACAGTAGGAGGTAAAGGGGGTGGCTCCTTTGAAGGGAAGAGAGGTAGACACTTCTGTGCCACTTTAGGGAAAGAAAAAGAATCAATCTCCCTCTGCCTTCTCTGTAGCACGTGCGCGCACACACACACACACACACACACAGGTAAAACAAAATAGAATAAAATTAATAGTAATAACAATAAAATAGAAATTTCCATCACATTGATAAGTTAGCTGTAGAGGATTTAAAATGGCTTTGGGTAAAGTTTCCCAGGAAAAGGAGAAGCATCCTTCACCATAGTTTGTTCATCGTTGTTTTCTAGAAGCACTCCGGGCCCCTTTACAGCCACCCTCCTTACGCATCTCAGTGAAGGCCTCAGCATGAAGTCTGGTCAGGCACTCAATCCGGAGGACAAGGCCCCTGCAGAAAGTCTCAGGATGCATGGCAACCTGCCCAAGGGCTCATGTGTTTATTCTCTGCATCCCATGGTAAGTTGAAGAGGTTTCAACTGAAATAAAGACAGTAAAATGTTAACACATCATGAAGGATTTTGTTGATGTGATACAATTCATGTTAAAGTTTGGGGCGCCTGGGTGGCGCAGTCGGTTAAGCGTCCGACTCCAGCCAGGTCACGATCTCGCGGTCCGTGAGTTCGAGCCCCGCGTCGGGCTCTGGGCTGATGGCTCGGAGCCTGGAGCCTGTTTCCGATTCTGTGTCTCCCTCTCTCTCTGCCCCTCCCCCGTTCACGCTCTGTCTCTCTCTGTCCCAAAAATAAATAAATGTTGAAAAAAAATTAAAAAAAAAAAAAGTTTAAGGAGCCCCAGATAGCCAAACAATCTAGAAAAAGAACAAATGTGGAGCTCCCCTACTTCCTGATTGCAAAATTTACTGCAAAGCTCTAACCAGTACAAGACAGTATGGCACTAACCTAGGGACAGACATATAGGTCAATGGAGTAGAACAGAGAGCCCAGAAATAAACCCTTGCCTATATGGTCAGTGGATTCTCAGCAAAGTTTCCAAGGTCATTCAAATAATTCTAACTTGGTCAAAGACCTAAACGTGAACACCAAAACTATAAAACACTTTCTAAAAAATTGTTCAAGTTTGGGGCGCCCTTCAGCTCACAGTCACAGCTCACAGTCTGTGAGTTCGAGCCCTGCATCAGGCTCTGTGCTGACAGCTCGGAGCCTGGAGCCTGCTTCAGATTCTGTCTCCCTCTCTCTCTGCCCCTCCCCCACTCATGCACGCACATGCGTGTGTGCACTCTCTCTCTCTCTCTCAAGAATAAATTAACATTAAAATTAAAAAAAAATTTTTTTCAAGTTTATTTTCAGAGAGAGCCAGAGAGAGAGAGAGAGAGAGAGAGAGAGAGAGAGCGTGAGCAGGGAAGAGGCAGAGAGAGAGGGAGAGGGAGAGAGAATCCCAAAATCCCAAGCAGGCTCCTCACCACCAGCACAGAGCCCGACATGAAGTTCCATCTCACAAACTGATGATGACCTGAACCAAAATCAAGAGTCAGACACTTAACTGGCTGAGCCACCCAGGCACCCCTAAAACTATAACACTCTTAGAAGGGAACATAGAAGGCACTCTTCATGACATTGGTTTTGGCAATGATTTCTTAGAAATGACATAAAAAGCACAAGCTTCTAAAGAAAAAATATAAAAATAAGACTTCCTCAAAACTTTTGCAACAAAGGACACTATCATGAGAGGGAAACAAAAGCCCAAAGAATGGGAGAAAACGTTTGGAAATCCTGTATCTGATAAGGGATTGCTATCCAGAATATATAAAGAAGTCTTGGGACTCAACAGCAAACAACCCAATCTAAAAATGGGTGAAGGACTTGAACAAACATTTCTCCAGTAAGCCCGTGAAAAGATACGCAACATCACTAGCCATTAGGAAAGTGCAAATCAAACCACAATGAAATAACCGCTCACATTTGTTAGGATGGCCATTATGTAAAAAGAAAAGAAGGCAAGGGAGGGGAGGGGAGGGAAGGGAAGGGAAGAAGGGAAGGGAAGGGAAGGGAAGGGAAGGGAAGGGAAGAAAGAAAAATAACAAGTGATACATGATACCTGTTGATGAGCATGTGGAGAAAATGGAACCCTCTTGCATTGCTTAGGGGAATGTAAAATGGTGCAGCCCCTGTGGAAACCAGTTGGGCAGTTCCTGGAAGAGGTGAACATAAACCTTCCATGTGATCCAGCACTTCGACTCCTAAAATTCAAAAGAATCGAAAGCAGGGGCTCAAACAGCTCTTTGTCCATCCATGTTCACAGCAACGTAATTCACGGTAGCCCAAAGGTGGAAATGACCCAATTGCCCATCGAGCAATGGAATGGATGAACAAAATGTGATATACACACTGGGTGGGGCATTAGTCAGCTTTAAGAAAAAAGGAGACCCTGACATGTGCCTCAACACGGAAGAACCTTGAAGACATTACGCCGAGCGAAGTAAGCCGGCCACAAAAGGACAAATACGGCAATAATTACACCCGCACGAGGTACCCCGAATAGTCAATTCCAGAGAAACGGAAGGCAGAACGGAGCTTACCCGAGTCTGGGTGGGGGGAGAATGGAAAGTTCTTGTCTAATGTGTGCACCCTACTCTCATCTCACCAGATCATGAACATTTTAAGTTAATTCTACCTAAGAGTAGAATTCCATCGCTACTGCTGACAGGGCCGGACAGCCCAGCACGGGCCCACCGGGTGCCGACGTCACATGCTCCCTTTGTGCGTGTGTCACAGGGGGGCCTCCCGAGCCCATCCAGCCCCTCACGGAGGGCAGGCCAGGGGTTTCCAGGCCAAATTTGCACACAAGGTCCAGATGCCGGCCTCTGCACCCCGGTCGCTGGCTGCCATTTCTGCCTGGGGTCTGGCTGGCTCCGGGCTGGACTGTCAGAGAGAAGGGGTTCTCGGGGGCCCCAAACTCTCTTGTCCCTCCTCCTCCTTTTTTTCTCCTCTTCTTCTTTCTCTTGGTGCTCCTCTTCCTCTCCCTGGTCCTCCTCGCCCCCCCCCCCCAAAGCCCAGGGGTAGCTGTCCAGGGTGAGGGACCCCACTCTCCCTCTCCATTTTTACCAGCCATGTTTTTTAATGTTTATTTATTTTTGAGACAGAGAGAGACACAGCATGAGCAGGGAAGGGGCAGCGAGAGAGGGAGACACAGAATGTGAAGCAGGCTCCAGGCTCCGAGCTGTCAGCACAGAGCCCGACGCGGGGCTCGAACTCACGGACCGTGAGATCGTGACCTGAGCTGAAGTCGGACGCCCAACCGACTGAGCCACCCAGGCGCCCCAGCCATGTTTTGTTTATACCCACGGATCCTCTCCCTTTCTGAGGCCTCGGTGTTCGGAAAGAGGAATCAGAAGGCTTTAAGCCCTCGTCTTCTTCCTCCCCTGCGGTGCCGCACTGAGGGCACAGGGCTCGCAGCCCGGTCGTTCCTGGAGTCGGGGGCGGGGGGGGGGGGGAGGAACCTTCGCGCAAGTCGGGATCTGAAAATGTCACCCGTGCGCCACAGCCGCCTCGCACCGGGGGTAAACTGACACCTGGCGAGGATGAACGATGCGCCCAGGCCCATCAGCCGGTCGGGGTCACCGTGCAAGGCTGTCCATCTGTCGGTGCCAAGGCTGGGTGCCTTCCACCGCAGCCACCGGCCTGGGGCTGAGGACGGTCTGCCTGGGACCCATCCTGGTCCTCGCCCCCATGCTTCAAGCCTGGGAACGCACAGCACTCCCTCCCCTGCCTTTCCAGCCCCGCGGGCTGCTGTCCTGCAGCTGTGTGGGGTGGGCCTGCCCGGCCCTGCTAATTGGACACAGCTGTCCCACCAGCATCCCTGGACTTGGCCGCGAGGCTGTTCCAGCAACACATGTGGTTTCCCGCTGAACTTAGAGTGAAAGTCTCTCCAGCTGGGGGGCCGGATCAGCAGGTGGCACAGTGGGGCGGGTTCCTGCCCCCCCTCCGGGGGGGCAGAGGTTCCGGTTTGCTGCTTCTCATGGAGACCAAAGCCGCCAGAGATGGTCCCGGCAGAGCACGCACCCTCCCGCCATTTCGTCTTGCCTCTGCAGAGACCGAGGCCACCCGAAAAACAAGCAGAAACAGAACCAAGCCTTCCCCCCATCATCCAAGTACAACGTGTTCCCCGTTGACCTTTGGAAAAGATGGGTACGTAGAGAGAAGCGGAAAAGATCGCCCGGCCCTGCCGGGCGGCCCTCTGGAAGCATCTGTGTGTGCTCCCTGCTGACTTCTGCACATGTTTTCTGCTCCCTCCCACCCCCTGCTCGGGCCAGGCCCAGGCCTTCTTTGAGATACAGTAAGGCCAACAGATCAGGAGATGACCGCCAGGGAGAGGAGAGTTTGGGGCTCACGGGACGGGTTTCGGGAGAAAGGGGCACATCGCGTCATGGGCGGCGGGGCACGCAGGGAGGCACCAGGGTGGGTCGGGAGGGAGACGGAACCAGAGGACACGTGGGCAAGAGCCTTTCCTGTGGTTTCTGCAGAAACAGGGCACACAGGCTGAGGGCTGGCTAGCTCGAAGGCTTTCAGGGTCCTACGGCATGTCCCCTGTTGGACAGAACGTCCCTTGTTGTCCGGTACCTGGCCCTGGGCAGGGAGGGCAGGTGGATAGTGGTCCAGAGCGAGGGAGGGATCTAGGGGGGGTGGGTCTGGGATGAGCTCTGCGTTGGTCGCTCTGCATTTGAAGAGCAGGAGCTCTGGGTCAGGTGTTGACCATCTTTGGGAATCGGTGAGCCCTGAGAGGCGTAGTCTTTCCGGGGTCCCCAAGGGCCCCAGATGTCAAAGCATCAGAAAACAAAAAATAACAGCCACAGTTATTTCAGGACAGAAGCCACCTAGATGGGGGACAGTACTCCCCAGGACAGTGCTGGTCCCATTAGGCGCCCTGCCCCTTCTTCCCGGAGCCCTCTGCGGGAGAGGGCAAAGTAGGGGGGCCCACCTGCTCCCTTCTCGTCTGCGCTCGGAGGGAAACGCACTTGGCCCGTCCCACCCACCACCCCACGGAGCTCCGAGTGCAAAGCTCTCTCCTGGGTGTTCCCAGCTGGCACTCTCAGGACACAGATGGAAATCCACGAGGACAGGGCCAAAGCAAAGGTCCACACCCCTTCCTCCAGGCCCTTGTCACTGGCCATGCACGGCTCTCTTCCTTCGGGCCGACTGCCCTCCCAGGAGGCTTTTCAGTGCTCAGTCCGCCCACAAGGTCACCAGACTCGCAGAGACAAATGCGATCCCAACCCTGGACACTCCGTACCTCCCCCCCACCCCCCCACACACCCAGGACAGTTGTGGCCACAGAGTTCACATCTTAAACATTTCCTATGTTATTAAGAACTCTTCGCAAAACCATTTACCTATTTGCATAATTGTCCACCTTTGATCATGTCCTCATTTCCTGCAAGGCTCCCCCACCCCTCACCAGACCTGGGAGGGAGAAGAGGCTTCTGTCAAGGGCTCCTAATGCTTGCTCGCTCCTTCCTGACGCTACGCATGCTCACACACAGTGACAACGGAAGAAATTAATAAGGAGGCACCTTGTAACCACGCCAGCCTGATCGTGCGAGCCTCTCGCCCTTTCCAAGGCTGGCTCTCAGCCAAGACTGCGTCCTGTTGCTCAGCGGAATGGGCAAGGGCACAAAGCTATCCTTTGTGTCTTGTTTTCTTCTGTGGAAATGAAGCCGAGTTCTCTGAACCAGCCTCCCAGTATGCCAGGGCTGGTATTATTACTCCCAGAACGCCAGGGATCTCGTTACTTTTGTGTCCTGCCAGGTGCCCCGCTCAGGGCCAGGCATGCGCCTCGTTGCATCTCCTTGAGAGAAGACTGCATTTTACAGGGACGTAAACTCAAATATCAAGAATAAAATCTGCTTAGTGAGAGCCAAGCAGAAAAGCCTAGAGCGAGGGCCTGCCCAGATCCACACCCTCATTGCCCTGGGCTCACGCTAGAAGGGCTAGCGTTTAAGGTCTCCGACCTACCTGAAACAGAATCCGGACAGAGCCCCTGGGGTTAATTTGAACGTGGGGATCTCAACTTGGTAGAGAAGGGTGGAAGATGTTAAGTTCCACGACTAGTTAAATAAACAAGCTTTGGCTTACCGAATCCTGCCAAGTAATTCCTACTGCGCATCAAATTCATCTTATGGGCAGTGAATGAGGAGAGGGGACTGGAGGAAGAGGAAGAGAGATTCAGGGAGAGGAAGCATCAGACGGGACAGAAAGAGAAATGCAGAGCAGAGAGAGCTGGTGAGAGGCGAGCAGAGGCAACCTTGAGGAGGAAGCCAGGAGGCGGAGGCCCGGAGAAAGAGGCCAGTGATCCCGACTTCTGTTCTCTCTATCATTGAGAAAGCCGAAGGCTGCCAAAGTGACTCACAACGGGTAGGCTCAGCTGACCCCAGAGAGGAAGGCATCTTCAGGGCAGGTGGTGACAGAGCAAACCAGAGGTCAGCTCTGAGGTGCTGGCCAGGTCGGAGTTGTCAGCCCTACAGGGTGTCAGAAACACCTTGGGCCTCCTGAAAACTGAGATGCCAGGGGCTCCCTGGCTCAACCAAACGTATTCTGCCTTCATATTATTAGTAATTCCATACCCGAGGGCTTGGGATTAAATCTGATTGGGTCCCTTCGCGTATCACCCCTACTCCTGATCCGGGCCCCACATCCCCTACATATTCTGTATCTCCCACCTCCAGGGCCCTCCCCGCCTACTGAAGAAGGCATACCTGAATAAGTCATTGTTAACACCCAGCAAAGGGCGTAACTATCACATATGGGGCATTTGAGGTGTCAAAAAGTCTACCAGAGACCTTGGGTTGAGGCCCTAAAAATCCCTACGCAACTAGAAACGGGGAAGCAGGCTAGTACCTGGGGTTTGATTTGCCCTCTACGGCTTTCTGAGCGTGCTTCCCTGGTCACCCCATGATCCAATGCGTCACAGCGGAAAAGGCAGGTGCGAGTCAGAGATCTGGGTTTGATGCCTGACCCTGCCCTTTATGAGCTCCGTGGACTTGGGCAGTTCGTTCAACCTCTCCCAGCTTCTGTGTTGAGTTTTAAAATGGCACCAAAGCACTGCCTAAGTCAAGTAGTATGACAGGGATAAAGGGCTTTAAGCTGTAATTCTCTGTAAATGTACTAGAAATCTCAGTTGAGAGGGCACCTCTCCCGAAGGATGGTCAGGATAGATACGATTACTTCAGCTGAGTGGTCAGCGGTGATCCTTGAGGTCAGTCATGTTGGAAGGGCAGTTACCAGGCTGACCAATGACACGAAGAGCTGGGAAGCAGAGAAGGGAACCATGGCCCAGCCACGAGGCTTTGGGCATGGGGCCGTGGAGAAGAAACACAGGGACCACTGGGGATTCTGCCGGGATCCTGAGGAAGAAAGAGTGAGAGAGCATCAAGGTCATGGGTAGCAGGAGGACTACCTCCAAATGCTGATGGCTTTCTGCGGGACACCCAACTCCACGAGGGCCAGGCTAGACCACGCAGCCCATCTCATTTATCACGTCACCTTTCGTCACTAGCGAGGCATGTGGCACATGGTCGTTTCTTCGAGTGATTCAATGAATCAATCAATGAATCCACAGAAGAAGGCCGTGCCAGGATACCTTTTCTTTCCTCTTCCCTTTCCAAATTACACAAAACCTGGAAGTAAATTTGATGTGGACCCACACGTAGAAGAGACGGTGTTTTCAGTATTTTAAGTGTGCTAAATAAAGAGGCTTAGAAAAAGGAAAACAGAGAGAAAGGGATTTTTAAACTCTGTGTGTGTATGTGTGTGCGTGTATGTGTGAGAGATGGACAGACAGACAAGCCAGCTGGCAGACTGACAGAAGCACCCAGATAGGTGTTTCTAAGGGTCCTGGCTCCATAAGGGGCAGGGAATTTAAAATCTGGGAGTTGGCATTTTTCTGCCTCTCCTCTGGCATCCCTTCGTGATTTTCTAGAGAGATCGGCTTAGCCAGCGCCGGCTGGCCGCAAAGTGCCATGCGAGACGAGCCTGTGGGAAGCCGTGATGAATGGAGTCCACACTTCATCTGTCACCGGGAAATTGATTTCAGCAAGGCCACTGCTGTTTGAGACGTGGCTATGGCCTGTGGGTCTTGAGTTTCCTCTGCCAGCCCTAAAGCGGATGTACTCAAAGGGTGAGACAGAAGCCTGGGAGCCCCGCGAGGGCTTGCAAAGCCGAGGACCAACGACCCAGCGGGTACAGTCTTAAGCGGGAATTGGGTAAATGTCCGTGAGAAGACTTGCGAGCATCCAAGAACCGGAGGGACACCACCACCCCACACCCAGCCACACTCTTTCCTTGGCTCACAAGCCCTCTTCGTGAAAAGAACCTCGAAAGTGAGGCTGGGCTGGGGGAGGTGGTGCTCTTTGGGGTGTGCAGACTTGCTTTTGACATCATTTTGCAACATTGGAGGCATGCCACGGGCCTGACCATCCACATCTTGTGACCTCGCCCTTAGGCCATCCAGCCTTTGCTCCGTAACAAAGCCACTGGGTGCTCACAGTGTTCTCACCTGGTGCTGGGGCCCCACCTAATCTCGCTGCCCTTCAGATGGGGTGGAGGGGAGGGGAAAGGCCACCACGTTCCTCTAATCTGTGTCATAGTAGGAGACTGTCTTGTCCCTGCTGCACCCAGTTTGTGGCCTCACTGTCTGCCTTATCTTCTAAGTCTTCCTTGGAAGAACACGATCTTCAGCATGTCTCTGCTTTCTCCGAGCTGAACCCTACTGTGACCATGTTCTTCAAGGCAGAAAGACCCAGAGCGATGGTCTGACAACACCGAGCCTGTTGTCATGGGAGCCTGGAGGGGGTGGCCCTGCGTTCTGACTCACTTTCATAAACACACATACGAGACACACGTGCACAGAGCGGGCATGCCTTGCCTACCTCTTCTTTTGTTTACTTTTTTATTTTATTTTATTTTTCTTTTAATGTTTTTTAACGTTTATTTGTTTTTGAGACAGAGAGAGACAGAGCACGAGTGGGGGAAGGGCACAGAGAGAGGGAGACACAGAATCCGAAGCAGGCTCCAGGCTCTGAGCCATCAGCACAGAGCCTGATGCGGGGCTCGAACCCACAAGCTGTGAGATCATGACCTGAGCCAACTGGGCCACCCAGGCGCCCCCCCCCCCTTTTTCAAAAAATTTTTAGTGTTTATTTAATTTTGAGAGAGACAGACAGACAGAGTGTGAGCAGAGGAGGGGCAGAGAGAAAAGGAGACACAGAATCTGAAGCAGAGTCCAGGCTCTGAGCTGTCAGCACAGAGCCCGACGCGGGGCTGTGAGATCATGACCTGAGCCAAAGTCGGCCGCTTGACCGACTGAGCCACCCAGGCGCCCCCTTGCCTACCTCCTTAATGCCACGGAAAGACTCGAGAATTTCTTACATAGATAAGTATAGCTTCGATCACAACCCTTTCCAATCAACAGCTGCAGTACCAAATGGGAGTCTGGTGGCGCTTGTGGTCAGAACTCCGAAAGACGGATTTGGTGGAGATGCTGGCCCAAGGCTTCCGGAAAGGACTTATATTAGACTTCCGGTGCTTTCCCAATGCTCCCGTTTGGAGATTTCTTCCTCGGCCAAACAGTCCTCAGCCACAGGTCGGCTCTGCCTTAACCGAGTCTGCTCTGGCTGGTGGGATCCAAGGACACCCACCTCTTCCAAATCCCCTATCCGGGCAGAGATCCTCTCCTGTGGGTCACCGGCCTCGTCCTCGCAACCGTCCTGAAGGCCGGTAGTGCACGGCCTCCGTCACTTGCCGGAGGTAACGAAGTGACCCTAACGCTTTTCATCTCTTAAGAGTGTGATGATTCACATTAAAAGATTTTTCTTTTTTTTTTTGACATAGGCATCAGGAGCAAAACCTCAGAATGTTTTGGATTTTTGGAAACATATGGTTTCGTGTTATGTTTGTTTTTAGTTGTGTGTGGGTGATGGGGGTGGGCGTGCTTAGGACTCCCGGCATGCCGCTCTTAAGAGTCCAAGCGTCACGGGAAGACGCCCCCAGCTCTCCCTGCACCAGGTCTGCTCCCACGCTCTGCCCACGATGCCTTTTCAGTCCATGCACAAGGAAAGGGGGGCCCCCTCCCTAGAGGTTTAGGAACCGACTCTCAGACCCCACAACAGGTGAGCGGCAGAGCCAGGCTTCAGGCCGTGGCGGGCAAGCAGGAGAGGCCAGATGCCCTGACCTCCCTTTCTGAGAGCGCGCCTTGGGCACCGTCCCCGTGCGTCCTCCTGCGAGGCATGCACAGTTGCACCTGAGTGCACGGGACCCTGCACTGGCTTCCCCACCGCGCCCCAGCAGGACAGTGGCAGGATTTACGCCACGGCCCCGTACACCACCCTACCAGGACGTGCCGCACCCCTTCGGCCAGCCTGGGCCCCGTAAGAGACCGGCTTCAGTTCTCTGAGGTTCCAATTCCCCGGTTACGAAACAGGGATATCGTACCGATCCCGCCTACCGTCAGAACTTCGATTAGGCTTTAATGAAAGGGAGGAGAAAACACTGGCGAACTCACTCCCGGGTCTAGAATGTTCCACCGGGTCCTTATTAAGGTGGTACGGTCAGCCCATTTTGGAGCTCTAGGGGGCGGGAGACCCCAGAGCAGCAGGCGGGAAAGGGTGGCCCACTCTCTTCCACCCCCTGGATTAACAGATCCAAAGAGCTCTCACCACGCGAAAGCTCACCTCTAGGGAGGCAGTGACTTCCAGGCAGTGAATGGGTTTTCCCGCGTGCACAGGCCGAGGCCTCAGTCCTGGGGGCCTGGACGGGGCCTGGAACGGCATGGCCTCTACACGTGGCATTTTCACTGGGAGCGGCCTCACCCTTTTATAAATAATGCCATCTTCATTATTTGCCACCCCAAATAATGTGGGTCCTGTGGCCTGAAAGATTGCGAGCAGGGGCTCTGGGCAGAGGCTGGACTTCAACACAGAGCAGAAGCCAGAACCTCGGGGCTGGCATTCTGCAGAGTCAAATCCTGGGCCTAGAGGCGAGCGTCTAGACCATCGCGGCACAAACTGGTAGCTTAGGGAAACTGTCCGGTCCTCTCCCCACCGCGTCCTCATTATCTCAGCCACCCAGACGTCCCCAGATACAGATAGTATTTGAAATGTGCACAGGATGGGGGCGCCTGGGTGGCTCAGTCGGTTGAGTGTCCGACTTCAGCTCAGGTCACGATCTCACGGTCCGTGAGTTCGAGCCCCGCGTCGGGCTCTGGGCTGATGGCCCAGAGCCTGGAGCTTGCTTCCGATTCTGTGTCTCCCTCTCTCTCTGCTCCTCCCCCGTTCATGCTCTGTCTCTCTCTGTCTCAAAAATAAATAAACGTTAAAAAAAAAAATTAAAAAAAAAAAAAAAGAAATGTGCACAGGATGTATTCTCAAGTCTATGTAAATGTTGTTAGCGACATTGCCGTGTCATTGTTAGGGGTGGGCACGCTTTTCCTGCCATAAGTATCTTTAGGCTGATGTATACAGGTCACAGTCTCTGTCACAACTACTCAAATCTGCCCCTGTCGCCCCAAAGCAGCTATAAACAATAGGTAAATGGATGGGCATGGGGCCGTGTTCCAATAAAACTTTATTTACAAAGGCACGTGGTGGGCCAGATTTGGCCCAGTGTCAGGTTTGTCGCCTCGATGCTCTAGAATATAGCATCTGAGTAAAAGCAGGGTGGTTGCTCTACGGACACAGGTGTAGGACAATTCTAGTACCTTCCCCCCTTCCCCACCCCTCCCCCCCCCCCCCCCCGCCACGACCAAATTCCTGTCTCCAAGTCCCTTTTATGCAAAATTCCTGGGGCTACCCATAGTGCTGCGGAACCTTTTTCCTGATACGAGTCAAGGCCTCTGTACACGATACTAATTCAGCAAGCCCACCTGCAGTGGGGCGGAAGGAGCCAGAAGTCTAAATGAGTCCTAAAGATCGTCAACAAAGCAGAGAGGAGCTCGGCACTCTTTGCTGTTCAGATAGGAAATGATTTTTCTGGGCTTTCTCCAAAGAACCGCGCTGATAACAAACAGATTGATGCCAGTTAAAACAAGAAGAGAACACTGACTGTTACCAGGGAGAGAGCCGATGGAAGGCATGTCCCGACTGGAAAACGCTTTGCTGCTTTCTTCTTCCTGCCAGGCAGTGAGGAGAGAGGCGGGAAGTGAGGCCACCAGGACTGAGCAGACAGGCCAGGGACTCACGAGTGGCAGGGAAAGAGGGCTGGTCCCCTCACGTGCCAGGAAGGGCTGCCTCCAGGACAGGACGCCGGATTCAAAACACAATCGGAGGGATTTAGTTGAAAGATGCTGGGTTTCTGGAAAAGGTCTGTACAATCTCGCTTCCTTGAGATTTCTAAGAAAAGAGGAAGTTTTTTTACTGCTTAGAAGAGGTGGAGACAAGATTTCCTAAGGACGGAAAAGACAAGACTTCTTACAGTTTCTCCCAGTACTATGGTGCTAATCATCACGGTGTGGATAAAGGTTATTTTTCTTTAAAAAAATTTTTTTAATGTTTATTTTATTTTTGAGACAGAGAGAGACAGAACATGAGGAGGGGAGGGGCAGAGAGAGAGGGAGACGGAGAATCCGAAGCAGGCTCCAGGCTCCGAGCTGTCAGCACAGAGCCCGATGTGGGGCTCGAACCCACAAACAGTGAGATCATGACCTGAGCTGAAGTCGGACGCTCAACTGAGCCACCCAGGCGCCCCAAGGTTATTTTTCTAATTTATTAAGAGTTTCCTAAGTAGTGCCAGGCACTGTGCTAAATGCGTAACCTCCACTTTACAGAGAAGGAAGCAAAGGTCTGGGATATCTTGTCAAAATCTCACAGTGAGAGAGAGGGAGAGAGATTATCTTAAGGAATTGGCTGACGTGGCCGTGGAGACTTGGTAAAGTCCAAAATCTGCAGGGCAGGCCGGTAGCTAGAGACCCAGGAAAGAGTTGCAGTTCGAGTCCAAAGGCCATGCGGGCAGAATTCCCTCTTTTTAGGGGGAGGTCAGTTTTTGTTCTCTTAAGGCCTTCAACTGATTGGATCAGGCCCACCTACACTATGGAGCGGCATCTGCTTTCCTCAAAGTCTACCGATTTAAATACCAATCTCATCGGAAAAATGCCCTCGCGGAAACATCCGGGGTAGTGTTTGAGCCACTACCCGAGTACAGGGCCCAGCCAAGTTGGCACATAAAATCACAGATCCCATCACAGCATGTACAGCCCCTGAGACCTTGTTAGAAATCCCACATTAGGCTCCATCAGACCCACTGAGTCAGAATCTGCATGGCGAGTTTGAGAAGCATCGAGGAAGACCACTACTCTAAGACTTCCTACTCGCTCGCCTTTAACACCTACAACAGTTCACTTACTGACTTCTCCTCGCTACCTCTCCCAGTGCCCTGCCTGCGCCACAGGGTGGGAGAGTACAGTCTGGATGTCCCGGGGAGGGCCGAGCCGGAATTCCTGTCCCCTGCTGTAGATCTCACTGCTCCCCTCCTCCCAAGCCCCCTGAGCTCCTCCAGGCCCGACGCCCTGGGATCCTGGAACAGGGCCCCTCTCCCGGTCCACAGGTGCTCAGACACCTACCCCCTCCCCTCCTCCCCCATTGGGACAGACGTCACTGTGAGATGGGAAGACCCCTGGGCTGGACTCTGTTTCTGAGACTTCCAACCCCCTGTGTGACTCCAGCTCCGTTGGAGTCTTTGGATTCTTTTTGCTAAGTGAACTATGCATTAAGAGAAAACTGGAGTCTCTGAGACTAAAGGGGAGGGGAGGGGCAACCTTGGCTGAGCCCTACAGCACTCCCCCACCCCCCCCGTCACACCTGCAGGAGACAGCACCCTGGGACCCTGCCAGGACCCAGGAGCCTGAGGTCTCTTTCGGCCCCTCCGTTCTGCTACCGAGTCTGAGGCCCTCGCCCGGCCCAGGCAGCATGCAGGGTCGGGGAGCGCGCATTTGACAAGCGAGCAGTGGGAACTCCTACCCCCGGTTACCCAAACTCAAGTATAGTCTCATTCTGATGTGTCGGTGTTAGGACTTCGGCACAGGAACCGGGGAGGGGGGTGGGGGGCACGTGTCACAACAGCCCCCTCGGGCACCGGCAGAGGAGTGAAGGGGACAGAGTGCTTCAGGGCTCAGGGCTCACCTCCAGCCCGCTCCCTCGGGCGCTTCTCCTTTGTTACCTTCCACCACCACCCACCCCCCCCCCCCCGGAGGTTCCCCATCGCCTGTGCCCATCTGAGGAGGGGCGGCGGGAGAAGGACTGAGCCCGACCTGCAGGGAGGGGGTGGACAATGACAGGTGGGCGGGGGGCGGGGTTCTGTGGCCTCTGAAGACTCAGGCTGCTTGAGCAGGGCCACCCCTGCAGGTGCCCGGCAGGGCCAGAGCTGCTGATCGTCGAAGCTCAGGCGGGTGGTCGGCAGCCGGGAGGAGCGCCCACAGCTCTACGAGGCCATCTGGAATAGAAGCCAAGGTAGTAGGCCAGTCCCCCGAATCGGGATGTGTGGGGACAAGGGGCTAATGCAGACTCAGTGGCTGAAGGACACGAGCACCGGGAGCAGCGCAGGAGCCCAGGACTCGATGTTCTGGGCTCGTTGTCCGCCTCATCCCAGGAGGACTGCTGTGGCGAAGACTGCCGGCTATCTCCCAGGACCCATTCTCGTATTCTTTCTTTCGGCCGGGGTTTGAGCAGGGCACAGAGCTGCCCAGCTACAGGCTAGATATCCTGGTCTCCCTAGAGTGGCCTGTGGCAGTGTCGCCTAAGCCCCGGTCACTGGGTTGTGAGCAGGAGTGCTGAGTGCAACTTCTCGGTGACATGGCTTCAAAGAGAAGCTGGTGGCCTTCCTGCCCTGCCCCCCCCCCCAACCCCTCTTCTCACAGGCTACGATGCAGATGTGACCCTGTGGCCAGATGTGACCACAGCCAGAGGACAGCAGAGCAGCAAGAGAAGGAATCTGGGTCTAGGGATGGCCTCAGCAAGCGAGCCCGCTCGCCCGGACGCTCCCACCTCTGGACTGCTACGTGAGAGAGAAACCGAAGTCCATTCTGTCTTGCCTCCTGGGTCCCGCTAATTCCGAGGACAGGAAAGAAGGACGGGCTTAAGACTGTTTCCACACTTCCTGCCTGCCTGGCTAGCTGGGACAGGAGCTGGAGATTCAGGAGGGGAAGGCAGGGGAGGGAGAGAGAGGAAGGGAGGACCGTCCCGCTCGTCAGCACCCCACAGCTGCTCTAAGATGCCCACGAGCCCTCGGGGAGCCCCCGGCTTCATTCCTCCTGGAGGCCTCTGTCCCCATGGGCCTGTCCTATTCCTTGTCCCCCTCCCCTCTCCCACTGACACTTTCCGGACCCCAGACTCCCAAAGGCTTCAAGGTGTCCAACATCTGTTCGATAAACTGATCTGTGCCGATGACAAAGGGTCCAGGGAAAGAAGGTCCTTTCTATTTCAAGTTTGCCAATAATTATCCACAAGGCACTGATGTTGAATGTTGTCTATTGTTTCTGTGTATGTTCAGAAAATGATTTATTTTTCTACTTCCATCTATTAATAAAATAAATAATATAAATTCATTTTTATGAATATCAAAGTTACTTTCTTTTCCTTGGTCTCAAGGTATTTAAGAAAAAAGGAGGGGAGTGGGGGGATGGGGAAGGCCCAAGGCCAAAGCTCAGATCTTCAACCCTGGGCAGTGGAGTTTCTACGCTCTGATAGCACGAAAGGCCGAGAGGAAGGCTGTAGGCATATTATGAACGAATTTTTATACAGTTGGGACTAGTTAACAATTTTCCAAGATAGATCACCTGGATCCAAGAGGTAGTTTCCTCAAGGGCAAGCAAAATCCTATCTGATAAGATTCTGTGCTGTCCCCTTTGTGTGAGAATTTGTTGTTTACCACGGGGGCTTTTGTGAACAGGAAACACATCGTTTACTGGGGTGAGACACAGGGGACTGTTCAGTTTACAAAAATAAAAACAAAGAAGCCAAGGTCTTAGCTGATTTTTTTCCGGACAAGAGGGCACAACAAAATGCCCAGAGACCTGTGTCTCCAGAATACGAACAAGTCAGGAGACAATGCTTCTGGGCAAGGGCGGTCCGTAAATGTGTGCCTGTCTCTATCTGAGGATCTCTGCTCTTTTAATCGGAGGACTCCACGAAGCCTTGAAATAGAGGTCAGGGTCATCTGTTTGTATGTTTAAGTCAAGGGAGGGCGTGGGAGGGCGTCCAGAGAATGTGGTGTGGGCCAGCTGAAAGACGCTCGTCCCCGTGTCATCCCTCTTCCTGGCCGGAAGAGCCCAGGAGTGAGGAAGAGGAGGCTGGCTGGCCTTCTCGCCCTCCCTGATGCCAATGCCTGGCCAGGCTGAGCCAGGAAAGGCAGGAGGCAGCAGAGCCGGGCCTCAGGGGCCCACATGAGCCCGCGGGGGTGGGGAACAGCCAGGCGCAGTGAAAGCGGAAATAAGGCCGCCGTGGAGGCCGCGGCACGTCTGAAAACAGCTTTGGATGGACCGTGGGGAGAGGCGATACACAGAACATTCTGGGGTTCGGCTCTGCCTTTTCTGCTGCCACCCAAGCTACGCAGCATATGGAAGAAATTTTATTTCTTCTCAAATGTTGATGCTAATTTTGAAATCTTTCTATTCTAACAAGACATCAAACTATATAATGGGAGAACACACAGATTGCTACCCATGTGACAGCTCTCCAAAGAAAAGCCCACATGCTCTGTGTTATGTTGTTCCAGACCCTGTGTGGGGTGGGATTACAGAGCTGCTCGGCTCGGCCCGCACCCTCGGCTCTGACAGTGAGGGAGGCTGCCCCCCCCACCTTGACCCTCCCCCGGCCCGACTTGTTCCCAAATGTTTTGTGTGGTGAAATGTCATTCTGCGGGGTGGGGTGGGGGGAGCGGGGAAAAACACCCACCAGCAGCGCCTTCTGAGAAGCAGGACCCTAATAAGGCTGTTCCTTGGCTGGCTCTCCAGAGAAATGCCCGTAAGAGTGCTGAGCCGCTGAACAGCAGTGCGAGAAGTGTTTAGCAAATGAGTCTTTAGAAAGAGTAAACACGAATTGAACTAGTATTTACACGAAGCATGTCAAAAGTCTAGCAGTTGAGGAGCGGCTCCGGCCTCCTGATCTCCCTCCTTCTCGGCTCCCTTCTCTCTTCCTTCCTCCTCCTAAGCATTATCTTAGCGGTCCTGAACTCCCAAGTTCAGCAGACACGGCTTCCGAATTTTCACCCACAAAAATGAGGTTTGTCCTTCAGGTCCAAGATAGCTGTCTCACGGATCATAAAAAGGTCCCCCTGGCCGTTGCGCTCACCCGCGGCCCCGGCCAGCCTGCACTTGCCGTGTGCCACGGGTGGCCCTGAATGTTCTGGCCCACGGCGTGACCACAGAGCAGACAGCACTTCTCCCTGTGGCCAGGCCTCCAGCCCCGCACTTCCCTTTCCAGTCAAACGTTCCCGCTGGGGCGTCCCCCACACGCCTGGCGCTCTGTGCCCAACTTGGGTAACTTCCTGTTGAGTTATTGGACAGGAGCGGCTTGATAGCAGCGGGCATCCTCAAGAGAGCCATCCCGGAGGCGCCTGGGTTGACATCCGACTCTTGATCTCAGCTCGGGTCTTGATCTCAGGGTCTGGGGTTCAAGCCCCGCGCTGGGCTCCACACTGGGCGCGGAGCCTCCTTAAAAAAAGAAAAAAAGAGATGATCATCCTGGAAAAGCAGTTTTTGAAAGGATGGGAAACTTGCACGTCTGGGCTCCAGAGGCTGAGCTAGGCGATCACTCTCCAGCCCCTGCCTCTTGGAGACACAGACTTACCCTGGGACGGACGCAAGCAGAGGAGACACCCTTACCCGGCTTCAGGCAGACGAAGCTTCTCTTGGTCTTGAGGGCGGGAGGTGGTTTCATATTTTCCTCGCCCGTATTTCGTGCAGGCAGAAACTCACATCTTTCCAGCTTCTGCTGATTGTCTAAGTAAGAATAATAATGATTATTAGAACTAAGGTTTGCTGACCCCTTACCATGTGCCTTGCCCTGTCCTGAGCGTTCTACGTGCCTTACCTGATGAAATACTCATCGCCAATGCGATGACGTGGTTACGAATGTCCCCATCATATACCGGAGGAACTGAAGAACTTAAATAGAAGAAACTTCAAGAACTTGAATTAAGCCTGGGAAGGCCATGGGAAGTATTCCGAAGCCAAAGTCCTAGATCATTATCCTGAACTCTACATTGACAGCCGCCCTCTAATGGAGAACCTATCAGCCTCCCGAGTTTCTGGGACTCCTGACCTCAAGGACATGTTCTTGGGTTTCCCTGGTGATGTTTTCGGCCACAAGGTGGGCCCTGGATGAAGAGGGTTCCAGAAGCTCTTCCCTAAACCAGAGAGACTGTTGTCTTTGTCTTCAGCCTCCTGCAGCTTGTCTGCTTTCTTGCCCGGGTCTCCATCCTTGGCCATTTCTGCCACCTTGGTGCCCACCCAGTCGGTTCTGTAAATCTCTCTTCTGCACATCCCCGACCCAACCCTCTTCCTCGTCGTTCTTGACTCCAAGGCTTTGCATGGGGTTTCTCTAGGTCCTACCCCAGTCTCAGCCTCAGAACAGCGGCCCCCCTCCTCTGGTCTCATGTCTGCTCTGAGCCCAGCCTGGCCTTTGATGAACCGGGTTTGATGAAGCCTGACAGTCACTGGATTGTGGGAAGTGCTTTCCAATTTAGAGCACATTCACATCCAGGATCATTGTCCTTTCCTCCTCCCAACGGTCCTTTACGATTCTCCTTTATGGCGAAGACACAAAAGCTCAGAGAAACTGAGTACCTTGCACCGGTCTTGTAGCTCCCGGATGTCAGAGTTTGTCCTTGAGGCCAGGTCCTCTGGTTCAGTTGGGCTGTCCCCTTTGCCTAAACACTGGCCTCTTCGCTAGGAGTCAGGGTGAGGACAGGTGGAAGAACCCACCGAGGCAGATTCAGAGAGATGCACCCTCAGTAATGGACTCTGGGGTCCAAGAGATCAGACAGAGAAGCTCCTCACAGAGGTAAGTTGTAAGCCAAGCGCTTAGCACAACGGGGGACAAGGTGCATCAGAAAGAGGGGCGGGGGGAGCATGCATGCTGAAGAGGGGAGATGGGCAGGGAGGAGAGCCAGCCTCCAGGAAGCAGAAAGCACAGTAGCCTGGCTGAAGGGGGCAATTCCATGGGGTAGGGAGGAGTGAAGCGAGCACACGGCCCCCGAAGATCTGGAGATCAGGGAGGCCACCATTTGGGGCTGACCTTAAAGGCAGGAGGGAGGCAGGGGAAGGCTTTTGAGGAAGGAGACGGAGGAATGAGAATGTGTCAGAGGAACATTATGTGGCCGGTTGTATAAATAAACGCTGCAGAGGAGAAAAGCCTGGGGAAGGGAGAACAGCCAGGAGGGAATTCATTCCAGTAATTCAGCCTCCGCCCACGCCAAAGCTTTGGCCAGGTAGGTAAACACTGGCAAATCTTCTCTCTAGTTTGCCAACCCAAAGGGCAGGTTTTGCTCCTCTGAGGCTGACCCGCAGACCAGTGACGTCAGGGTGTGTGGGGAACAGTTTTCTTTTTTTAATTTTTATCGCTTTCTTATATCAAATATAATTTATTGTCCACTTGGTTTCTACAACACCCAGGGCTCATCCCCACAGGTGCCCTCCTCAATGCCCACCACCCACTTTCCCCTCTCCCCCACCCCCCATCAACCCTCAGTTTGTTCTCAGTATTTAAGAGTCTCTTATGGTTTGCCTCCTTCCCTCTCTGTAACTTTATTTTTTCCCCTTCCCCTCCCGCTGGTCTTCTGTTGAGTTTCTCAGGATCCACATATGAATGAAAACATATGGTATCTGTCTTTCTCTGCCTGACTTACTTCACTTGGCATAACACCCTCCAGTTCCAGCCACGTGGCTACAAATGGCCAGATTTCATCATTTCTCATTGCCAAGTAGTATTCCATTGTATATAGAAACCTCATTATCTTTATCCATTCGTCCGTTGATGGGCATTTAGGCTCTTTCCATCATTTGGCTATTGTTGAAAACGCTGCTATAAACATCGGGGTACGAGTCCCCTGTGCATCAGCACTCCTGTATCCCTTGGGTGAATTTCTAGCAGTGCTGTTGCTGGGTCATAGGGTACATGTGGATTCCCAGGCCCAGCTCCAGCACTGCTGAATCAGAATCCCTTCGGGTGGGTAAGTGAATGAGCTGTTTTGTTTATAGACTCCATTTTCCTAGAGCTGTTTGAGGTTCACAGCAAAACTGAGTGGAAAGTCAGAGCTCCCATTTGACCTCTTTCCCCCCTACATGCCCAGCCTCCATCAACATCCCCACCAACAGGTCTCAGTTGTTAGAGTTGCCAGCTTTTGAATCTCACCATTCTCATAGGTATGTGTAATCTGAACTTTTTTTTTAAGTTTATTTATTTTGAGAGAGAAAGAGAGCAAGCATGAGTGGGGGAGGGGCAGAGAGAGAGGGCGAGAGACAATCCCAAGCAGACCCTGCACTGTTGATGCGGGGCTCAAACTCACAGACCAGGAGATCATGACCTGAGCTGAAATCAAGAGTCAGACGCTTAACTGACTTAGCCACCCAGGAGCCCCTAGATAATCTGAACTTTTAACAAGCTCCCCCAGGTATGTCTCATGCTTTCTAAGACTGACAGTGACTCTCCAGAGGTATGTCCACTGCCTGAGAAGTTGGGGGTGGCCATATTGCAGAGGGAGATAGAACTTCAGAAAAGCACCCCCAGGACCTCTGGGATGTCAGCTGAGGCCCCAAGTACCCAGAAAGAACTGACGGGTCTGCACTCAACGTTCCTGCACAGGATTAACAACCACTGAGTAATGCATCAGCCTGGGAGTTTTAGAAGCTCCTAGAACCTACCAGAAGTTTTGTGAAGAATCCTCAGGTAATGGTGCGGTTTTGCTGTTTTTGATTGGTTTTGTTTTTGAAGGGGCCAGATTCAAGCCTCCAGATGTGTATTCCAAGTGCTCCAATCCCCCAGTAGGCTGATTTTGGCTTGAGTCCCTGTTAGTCATTGCTGGTACACAGAGAAGCGATCATCCATGGCAGTAGCATCCTCGAGCGCTCTGAGCTTGCCAGGACCAGGATCCCTGGACCACCCCCAGGGCTCAATGACGCACAAGGCTCATGTCAACAGTCTCCAGCACTGATGAAGCATCAGCCCTTGAGTTAACCCAGGGACGCCTGGTGGTCAGGCTACCCCCTGGGACACACCCCTCAGGGCCTCCTGCTTATCGTCACAGGCTTTCCTGCCACCAGGATTTGTTTTATGAACCTTGCTGAGCATGCTGGGCGCCCAGCTTCCTCAGCGAGGACAGAGGAAGTTGAAGCAACTTCAAGTCAGCAGCCCCAGGATGTCTCGATGTTCACGTCAACTGCTATCCATGACAAGGGCCCTTTGTTGGGTGGATTTAGGAAACTGGGCACCTAGGGCAAGGTGGCTTCATTTCAAAATGAATCCCTGCAGCCCCAGCCTGCATCCGCTTTCTGCTGGGGAGGTAGATCACCCCTGGGTACTCTGGAGAACAAGGTCAAACCAATCCCTCGCCTTTGGGTTCAACTTTCTTATTCTTGGGGACTCAGCACACCTCTATGGATTTGTAGGGTCACCTTTGCCACAAATCATCGCTCATCAGATTTAATCCAAGACAAAGCCTTGATGGGGAACGAGGTTTGAAGGAGAGCAACTAAACTACCCCTGCAGCACGGGGAAGAAGAAGCTTTTTCAAAGAATAGACTGCAAAATGGCATCGATAAGACTCATAGACCATCCCCAGATGTGAGCAGCAGAGTTGGAGGCTGGGCTCTGCCGAGGGTAGGGCATGCTTTGGTGAATTCATTACCTTGAATTCATCCTTCTGCCTTCTGCAAAGAATAATTGGGGCAGCCAAAATCCAACCAGGAGGTGTATACTCCTCTATAAAATGTGAGAGAACCTCTTAGGATCATGGCCATGGGGCTGTTGCTTTCATGACGTAGGTCAGCTGGATGCGAAAAGAGCAGGGCCTTTGTAACGCAATCATGAGGTAACTTCAAGGTTTGTCTTGCCCTCTCCTGCAAACCCACCAATGGGGCTGGCTCTTCCAGGGCCTGGGCAAAGGGGAAAGGCCATAGCTCATGTCTTCACCCGTGAACAAGGAGTTTGCTGATAATCTGAGTTCCATGAATGACCGTAGTTCAGTTATTAACACATCCTTTGTGAATCTCATTCAAAGTGAAAACTCAGGCCTGTTGTAGGCAGGAAGCCTGCAGAGAGAGCAAGGGCATGGTTTACTAGTCAGTTTGGGTGGCCATAACAAAGAACCATAGACTGAGTGGCTTAAATAATGGAAATCTATTGTTTCATGGTTCTGGAAGCTGGAAGTCCACAATCAAGGTGCTGGCAAGGTTGGTTCTTTCTGAGGCCTCTCTCCTTGGCTTGTGGTCAGCTGCTGTCCCTGGTCTTCCCTTAATCTCATGCCTTTTTATCAGCATACCAGGTTGGATTAGAGCCCACCCTAATGGGCCCATTTTAACTCCATTGCCTCTTTAAAGACCCTATCCCCATCGATCTATGTGTCTGTTTTTATGCCAGTACAATACTGTTTTGATGACTACAGCTTTGTTTCTCTTTTTCAAGATTGCTTTGGCTATTCGGGGCCTTTTGTGGTTCCATACAAATTTTAGGATTGTTTGTTCTAGCTCCGTAAAAAAATGCTGGTGGTATGTTGATAGGGGTTACATTAAATGTTGTAGATTGCTTTGGGTAGTATAGACATTTTAGCAATGTTTGTTTTTCCAATCCATGAGCATGGGATGTCTTTCCATTTCTTTACTTTGCCTTCAATTTCTTTCGTCAGTGTTTTATAGTTTTCAGAGTACAGATCTTTTACCTCCTTGGTTATGTTTACTCCCAGATATTTTATTGTTTTTGGTGCAATTATAAACGGGATTGTTTTCTTAATTTCTCTTTCTGCGGCTTCATTATTAGTGATAGGAATGCAACAGATTTCTGTATGTTGATTTTGTATCCTGTGACTTTCATGAACTCATTAATCAGCTCTAGTAGTTTTTTGGTGGAGATGTTAGGGTTTTCTATATACAGTATCAGGTCATCTACAAATAGTGAAAGTTTTACTTCTTCCTTACCAATTTAGATGCCTTTTATTTCTTTTCATCTGACATCAGCCATAGCAATATTTTTCTAGATATGTCTCCTGAGGCAAGGGAAATAAACGCAAAAATAAACTATTGGGACTACCTCAAAATAAAAAGTTTCTGCATAGCAAAGAAAACAATCAACAAAACCAAAAGGCAACCCATGGAAAGGGAAGAGATATTTGCAAATGACATACCTAATAAAGCATTAGTATCAAAAATATATAAAGAACGGATACAACTCAACATCCAAAAAGCACAATGCAATTTAAAAATGGGCAGAAGACATGAACAGACATTTCTCCAAAGAAGACATACAGATGGTCAACAGACACATGATAATGTGCTCGACATCGCTCATCGTGAGGGAAAGGCAAATCAAAACTTAGAGAAGTGAGATATAACCTCACACCTGTCAGAATGGCTAACGTCAAAAATACAAGAACAGCGAGTGTTGGCAAGGGATGCAAACCGGTGCAGCTGCTGTGAACAACAGCATGGAGGTTCCTCAAAAAGTGAGAACTTCCTTATGATCCAGTAGGTGCACTACTGAGTATATACCCCCAAAAAACAGAATCACTAATTCAAAAAGGATACATGCACCCCTGTGTTTATTGCAGTATAATTTACTATAGCCAAATTATGGAAGCAGCCCAAGTGTCCACTGATAGCCAAATGGATAAAGAAGATGTGGTGTATACACAAAGGAATATTACTCCACCACAAAAAAAGAATGAAGTCTTGCTACTTGCAACAATAAGGATGGAGAAAAATAAGTTAGAGAAAGACAAATACCGTATGATTTCACTCATAGGTGGAATTTAAGAAACAAAACAAATGAGCAAAAGGGAAAAAAAGAGAGAGATAACCAAGAAACAGACTCTTAGATATAGAGAACAAATTGATGGTCCCCAGAGGGGAGGTGGGTGGGAGGGGTTGGGTGAAGTAGGTGAGGTGATAAGAGGGCCCTTATCATGATGAGCACAGTAATGTATAGAATTGTTGAATCACTATATTGTACACCTGAAACTAATAGAACACTGTATGTTCAGTGTTCTGGAATTAAAATTAAAAATTTAATTAAGGGGCGCCTGGGTGGCTCAGTCGGTTAGGCGTCCGACTTCAGCTCAGGTCATGATCTCACAGTTCATGAGTTTGAGCCCCTCATCGGGCTCTGTGCTGACAGCCCAGAGCCTGGAGCCTGCCTCGGATACTGTGTCTCCTTCTCTCTCTGCCCCTTCCCTACTCACACTCTGTCTCTTTCTCTCTCTCTCGAAAATAAATAAATATTAAAAATTTTTTTTTAATTTAATTTAAAAAAAAAAGCTTTAAAAAAGATCCTATCTCCAAATACAGCCATCTTCTGAGGTGCTGGGGTTAGGACCTCAGCATATGGGTTCAGGGAGTGGGGGAGCTGCAACGTGACCAACAGCACCTGCCAGGCCTTCTCTCTTCTCTCCAGTGTTCCTACCCCCCGACCTCTCCCTAGTTTTGACCTCTCCAGAGCTGAAGCTGGGGATAGAGGAGAGACAGAGCCTTAGCAGGAGGAGAAGGACTCTGTCTGTCTGGTATGTGGAGCCCTGCGGCCACAACAGATATAAAAACCAGGCTTTCTCTTGGGAATGTCTTTTTGGGTCCTCTGGGGACCCAGTCCTGAGATGTCTGAGGACCTCTCACCTCTAGTTCTCTGGACGAGGGTGATACACTGCCCAGTTGGCCATGACAACTCCCTTCGAGTCCCTGGTTTTTGGAGGTTCATCTTCACAGACAGAGGCATTTTATTCTGGGGTGTCAAGGGCAAAGAGGCCCAGGGCCTGGTCTCTCAGGTGAGAGACCCCTTCCGTTGCACCCCTTGTCAGGACTAGCAACTTCCCACCTGCAGTCCTGGTCTCACCTCCTCCAGCCAGTTCGGCTAAGTGTCCCCCCTACATTCTCAGGCCGTTGTCAGACCTGGATCCCCTGGCCTGTGCCCAAATGTATCTACTCAAAGCCCCTCTCCCTAAACTGGGGGTGAGGGGGCACCCCCCTACTCTTTCCCCACAGGAGGGGAAGGACTCACTGTATGCCCACAACGTAAGTTCTGTCTTTTGGTCCCCTCACCTCTCTCCAACCTCTTTTATAGGTAGCAAGATGCCATGTGCAGAGGCCTCCTTTGAAGGCCCTGCTGGGTGGGCTGGCCCCCATCTTTGGAATGTGAGCGTCCTGGCCACAGGAGAAACTGAGGCAGAGTCCAGTCTTACCGCTGCTTTGCAAAGTATAACACCAATTGGGGTGGCAGTTGGGTGGTTATGGAAAAGAACGTAAGAGGAACATCCACCATCAGCTAAAAGTAGAATGAGCAGCAGGCAGGCCAGAGGCAGGACTCTAGATCCAAGCAAGCCAACCCCTGGGGGCTTAGGGCTTCGTAGTCTAAATAACTTGCTTCCAATAGGCAGTTAAACTGAGTTGTGCTTTTCTATGACATGTGCTCACCCTATTCAAAGACAGGTCGGTAAGACAGCAAAACATAATCATAACATGAATATAAAAATATTTTTAGAAATATAACAATTTAGGTACAGTTCAAAGAAACACAAACAGGTCTGAAGGCAGGAGAGAGCAGGGTGGAGGGAGGCATAGGAAGACGGTGGCATCCCGGCCCCCGGGTCGGTGGGAGCTGGGTGTCCCTGTGCCCTGGTAAGGGCTCCACAGTCAGGAGTTGGGGATTTAGCCTAGGGGGTCAATGGTTGGATATTTATATCACCGACCTCAAAGGGCCATGCATCTTTTTTGACCTTGCCTTCAAAATACCAAATCTAAGTCTCACAAAGCCGTGACGTTAAACGCTACTCAGTTTATGTAAACGTTCCTGATGTTTGGAGCTAACGATCCCTCCTAGGCTTGTTTGTTCTATTATAGGGGACACGTCTGTATATCTTTTCTAGTGCCAGAAAAAAATATCTTAGACTCTTTTCCCTGCACCACGGCTCAGAGTTTCTGGTTTCTTTTTTCTTTCCCTCTGAGGACAGAGGTACCACGGAACAGAAGTTCCGGGGAGCACATGCGCACATCGCTCACGCCTGGGTGCCTGCCCCTGGACTTTCTCTTGGCCATCTTCTCTTTTCCCTTGACTCTGTGCCCGGTCCACCTCAAAGCTGCCTCTATGTGTAATGCACCTTGAGTTGTGTGCTTTTGCCTTTGAGGGGCTGAATTTGAATAAATTCAAGTTGCTATGTCCTTAGTTGATGGCACAGTACTGCAGGCCAGCTGATACATGCAGACATCCATTTCTTCTATGGGTCCCTTTATCTCTGCTCCTGGCCCCACCCTCCCATAACACAATCTCATATAATTACTGCATCCTCCCAGCCCTCCTCCCACACTTGATTTGTGTGTGTGTGTGTGTGTGTCACATCCATAAAAGGTATAGTATTGTTTTATATAATATTTGATTTACATAACTCATGTACTGTATGCCTCATTCTCAAACTTCCTTCATTCAGCATCATGGTTTGGAGTCCAATCCATGTTGACAAGTGGAAATCTAATTCATTCCTTTTATCACCCCCGAGACAAGTTAGATCTGAGACGTCCTTGGACCACACTCTGGGGGAGCTGGTGTGCAGGGACCACAACATTTTGGTAGAGCCAATGAGAGAGAGGGAGGCACTCCAGGCAGAGAATGACAAAAACAAGTGATCGGCTGGGTGGGGGTGGGGGGGGTCATAGCAGTGTACAGAGCAGAAAAAATGAGCTCAGATTGTAGCACGGGAGACCAAGATTACCTATAAGAAAAAACTTCTTGGCATCAGGGTTTGTGAAATTCTAGACTGTTGCTGAAAGCAGCCATGGAATTTTGTCTGAATGCATTTAAACAAAGAGCAATCTTTCCTGAAAGTAGGAGACTAATTAGAAGACTTTCGAGTTTCTCTACATCCCATGATTTTCTGACTAATTTACTTTCGGCTTTTTATTTATTCTTTATTCTTCCTAGAAGGCTGCAGGAAGCGTAAGTGCCTTCTTCCGTAGGGGCTTACGTGTCTGCATTTTCGGTGCTGTTCTTTTGTCTTTCTGCGTTTTGTGTTTTTGTCATTTCTTCCTTTTCTTTCTTTCTTTCTTTCTTTCTTTCTTTCTTTTTTCTTTCTTTCTTTCCTTCTTTTCCTTCCTTTCTTCCTTTTCTTTCTTTCTTTCTTTCTTTCTTTCTTTCTTTCTTTCTTTCTTTCTAATTTTCCATCACAGACAGTGAGAGAAAAAATTCAATGGGTCCAGCGTGAAGGGACAAATTCTGTGAGTGAAATAGTAGGAGAAATAGAAAGCACCTAGATCTCCTTTGGCTGTCTCTGGGAGCCCAGCGGAGCAGGGTCTCCCTTGCAGATGCCAGTGGGTGGGTTTCCACAGTCTCAGGGTACTCACCACCCCATGTGTTTTGACAGTTTCTCTCTGTGTCATCTCTATGACACTGTCTGTGCTCCAGAACCTGCCACAGAGCATGTCCTCAATGCATGTGCACTGAATAAACCTTGGATGGACTCTGTCTCCCATTCCATTTTTAGACCCTAGACGTATTATCAGCCAGTATTTTTTTTTTTTTTTGGCCCTTTGGTTATTCATTTACCTATTCATTCCTTCAACAAGGATTGACTGGGTCTGCCCAAGCTAGGAGCTGTGATAAGCCCAATGGATAGGACAGGTGCCTGCTCTTAGATGATTTATATATTATAAAGAAGACAGGCAATTAAATATGCAAGTAAAATGTGGTCAGATGAGTAAAGTGACAGAGGAAATACACTGGTGTGCAGGGCACTAATCTGATGGAGGGGGTCAGGGAAAACATCTCAGCAAGGGTGACATCCAAGCTGAAATAAGGAATAATGACGAGCAGGTCAAACAAAAGGGGACTGAAGAGAAAGTATCCAGGCAGAGGGAACAACAAATGTGGAGGCTTGAAAAGAGCTGGGGGAAGGATCTAAATGAAGGTGAGAATTACTCCCAGCTCTTAGTGGCCATGGTGGAGAGTAATGTAAGAAGAGACCAAGGCCTGTCAGAAGCCTTGTCAAGCATTTTATGAGGCCGATGAGAAGCTATTGCAAAGTTTTCAGCAGGAAAGTGACATCATGATCAGATACATGTTCTTACTGTAGCAGGGAGAAGGATTGGAGAATGGCAAAAGCAGGAGACCATTAGGGAGCTGATCCAACAATCTGTTAAATCTGCAAATGTTTATGAAGGGTCTCGTATATGCCAGTCTCTGTAGAGACACTGGAAATAAAATGGGGAGCAGAAAGCAAGTCTTGCTTTCGTGGAGCTTAAGGTCAAAAAGAGGGAATCAGAAAACCATCCATGGATGTGTAATTACAGAGATGTTTTCTAATGGAAAAGAATAGGGCTCTTTGCAAACAAGCAACAAGGGAAACTGTCCTCCAAATGACAAGTAAGGGTGGTCTGTACTGAGGAAGTTACAGAAGGGGAAAGAGGAGTGGCGGGTCTACAGCATATGTGGATGTGGAAGGGGGAAGAAGAGTGAAGAAGGAGACACCTAGCTCATGCACCTGGGGACAGAGGTGCCATTCTCAGTCAGAGGGGATCGCAGACCACAGGAGGAAGAGCCAGCTTCGGTGCTGGACACATTGGTGTAAGCCCCTGTGAACATCCAAAAGGAGCTGTCCCATTGGCAGGTAGATATGGTTCCAAAGTTCAGGTGTTGTGGGCTCACAGGCGGTCTTTATTTGAGTTCATTATGAGATCCTTAAAGGGGCGTTAAGCCCAAGGATATAAGGTTTTAGCAGCAAACACAGAAGTGGACCATTAAGACCCAGTGTATTGGCTGAACAGTTGACTTGTTTTCATTCGAGTGTGGCAGAGACTGGTCAATGCTATTCCCTCTTAGTATTGCACAGTGAGGTAGGAGGTGGGGTTTCAAGATCGATGGGAAGCAATGTCAGCTTGTCTCTAAAAAAATTCCACATTGATACCCATGACTGGTGGAGCTTGTATTTGTTCTTCTAGTATCCTCCACAATACCCAGAAACATGAAACCACTTCATCACTACAGAAACAGACAATTTGGGGGGCGCCTGGGTGGCTCAGTCGGTTGAGTGTCCGACAAGCTCGGGTCATGATCTCGCAGTTTGTGGGCTTGAGCCCTGCGTCAGGCTCTGTGCTGACAGCTCAGAGCCTGGAGCCTGCTTTAGACTCTGTTTCTCCCTCTCTCTCTCTCTCTCTCTCTCTCACTGCCCCTCCCCTGCTCATGCTCTGTCACTCAAAAATGAATAAACATTAAAAATTTTTTTTTAAAAAAGAAAAAAGAAACAGACAATTTGGAATAGAGTAATATAGGAAAATCTCACTCACCTGGACCCCAGGCTAGGCTCCCCAAGGAGCTTGGAATTTGCATTTGAATTGTCTGTGAAAGAAAAGTTTTGCTAAAGACGTAGTAGGTCAAATTATACCACAAGGCTAAGGTTTACCTGATTAAAAGATTCGAGATTCTCTCTCTGCCCATCCATCATTCATGTGCACATGCACGTGCTCTCAATAAACTTAAAACTTTTTATGGGTTCTTCAGCTTTCTTCTCTGCATAGTTTATGGTTTTGTGGTCCAGTGGTTTGCCGTTGAAAGGTTCTCCTCTGATCAGGCAGAGTGTAGATAGAGAAATACCTTTAGGAACAGCCCATATTGTCAAAATGAGTTACTGACTCCTTGGCCAATCAACATGCCCATTCCTCAGGCCCTCCCTGTGTGCCATTTCACCATCGTATCTGCCTCACCATTCTGATTTAGTCATCTGTTCAATTTGCTTGACTTCAAGCCACCTGCTTTCCTTACTATTTTTTAAATTAGCACACTTTAATGTTTAGGGTAGGTTAAGTTCACAGAAAAATTCATCAGAAAACAGAGTTCCCATATACTTCCTCAGCCTTGCCCCCTCCCTGCCAAGTTTCCTTTATTGTTAATGTGGTGCATTTGTGTGATGCATTTGTCATAATTGATGAACCAACATTGATACATTTTTAACAATCACTCTGCGTTTCGCATTCTCTGGGTTTCGTAGAGTCTGTACCACCTCCTAGGAGTGTCACAATGGAATTGTAAGACATCTAGTTGGTGTCCAGAGATTGGAATTGGTTAGTGTGGGAAAACCCCCATACTTTGAGGTCAGAAGCGTTGTGAGTAGAGGGAAAAAAGAGTATAATGACATGTATCCACCATTATAGTATCATACAAAGTTCTTTGCTGCCCTAAAGACCCTCTGTGCTCCACCAATCCATCCCTCTCCACTCCACCAGCCCCTGGCAACTATTGACCTTCTTACTGTCTCCATAGTTTTGCCTTTTCCAGAATGCGATATAGCTGGAATCATACAATATGAGTAAAGCCTTTTCAGGTTGGCTTCTTTCACTTAGTAAGATGAATTTCAGTTTCCTCCATGTCTTTTCATGGCTGATAAGCTCACTGATACGCCATTTCTTTTCAGGACCGAATAATATTCCCTTGTCTGTGTGCCAAAGTTTATTTCTCCATTCATCTACCAAAAGACATCTTGGTTGCTTGCCAATTTTGGCAATTATGAATAAAAGTGCTCTATATATCTGTGTGCAGGCTTTTGTGTGGACATAAGTCTTCAGCTCCTTTGGGTAGATACCAAGGAGGAGGACTGCTTGGATCATAGAGTAAAAGTATATGTAGTTTTGTGAGAAACTACCAAACTGTCTTCTGAAATGGCTGTATCATTTTTCATTCCTACCAGCAATGAATAAGACTTCCTGTTCTCCACATCCTTGTTACCATTAGATGTTGTTGTTTTGGATTTTGGCCACTCTGATAGATGTGTGGTGGTATCTCATCATTGTTTTAATTTTCTTTTCCCTGATGACATATGATGGGTTGCATCTTTTCATATGCTGATTTCCATCTGTATATCTTTAGTGAGATGTCTGTTCAGGTATTTTGTCCATGTTTAAATCAGGTTGTCTGTTTACTTATGTTGACTTTTAGGAGTTCTTTGGGTTTGTTTTTTTTTTTTTTTTTTGCATATTTTGAATGCCAGATCTTTATCAGATGTGTGTTTTGCAAAGATTTTTTTCCCCAGTCTGTGGCTTATCTTTTCATTCTCTTCATCGTGTTTCTTACAGAGAAGAAGTTTTTAATTTTAACAAACTTCAGCTACCAGTTTTTTCTCGTGGGTTGTACTTTTGGTTTTAAATTTAAAAAGTCATCACCAAATCCAAAGTCATCTAGATTTTCTCCTATGTTATCTTCTAGGAGTTTTATTGCATTTTACATCTAGATTTATAATCCAGTTTGAGTTTCTTTTTGTGAAAGATGTAAGATCTGTATTTAGATTCATATTCTTGCATTTGGATGCCCAATTGTTCTAGCACTATTATGTGAAGGACTAGTATCCTTTCCCCACTCAATTGCCTTTGATCTTTTGCCAAAGATGGATTGACTACCTTTGTGTGGATCTATTTCTGGGCTCTCTTTTCTGTTCCATTGATCTATTTGCCTATTCCTTCACCAATATCACACTGTCTTGATTATTATAGTTTATAGTAAGTCTTGAAGCTGGGTAGTGTCAGTCCTCTGACTTTGTTCTTCTCCTTCAATACTACGTTAGCTATTCTGGATGTTTTTACCTTTCCACACAAACTTTAGAGTCAGTTTTTCTATATCCACCAAGTAACTTGCTGAGATTTTGAGTGACTGCATTGAATATATAGACAAAATTGAGAAGAACTAACATCTTGAGAACATTGACTCTCTCTTTTTTGTGTCCTTTCTAAAATGCACACGTTGAAGCCCTAACCCCCAGGATCTTAGAATGTACCTATATTTAAGGATGGGGCATTCTAAAGAGGTAATTAAGTTAAAATGCACCTTGATCCAATCTGACTGGTAATCTTACAAGAAGAGGTTAGGACACAGGGACAGAGATACCACAGATGTGCACACAGAGGAAAGGCCACGTGAAGATGTAGAGAGAATGCAGACATCTGGAGAGGGGCCTCAGGAGAAACCAAATTTGCCAACACCTTGATCTTGGACTTTCAGCCCCCAAAACTGTGAGAAAATAAATTTCTATAGTTTAAGCCACCCATTCCGTGGTATTGTGTTATAGCAGCCTGACAAACTAAGATGGATTACACTAGTATTGGTTTTCAGTGTTGAACTAACCTTGCATACCTGGAATCAATCCCATTTTGTCAGGGTGTGTAATTCTATTTATTCATTGTTAGATACAATTTGCTAGTAATTTGTTGAGGATTTTTGCATCTGTGTTCATAAGAGATGTTGATCTGTAGTTTTCCTTTCTTGTAATGTTTTTCTCTGGTTTTGGTATTAGGTAATGTTGACCTCATAAAATAAGTTAAGAAGTATTCCTATTGCTTCTATTTTCTGGAAGAGATTATAAAGAACTGGTATCGTTTCTTCCTGTAATATTTGGTAAAATTCATCGGTGAACCCAACTGGACTGGTGCTTTCTATTTTTGAAGGTTATTAATTATTAGTTCAATTTCTTTAATAAATATGGGTCTGTTCAGGATATATATTTTTCCTTCTGTGAGTTTTGTATGCATTTCAGTAAGTTGCAACTTTCAAGGAATGAATCCACTTAATCTAGGTTATCAAATTTGTGGGCATAGACTTGTTCACAGAATTCCCTTGTGATCCTTTTAATGCACATAGGATCAGTAGCGTTGACCCCGCTTTCATTTCTGAGATTAGCGATTTGTGTCTTCGCCCTTTTTTTTCTTAGTTAACCTGGCTAGATGTTTATCAATTATATTGATCTTCTCAGAGAACCAGCTTTTGTTTCATTGCTTTTCTCTATTAATTCCCTGGTTTAAATTTCATTGATTTTTGCTCTAATTTGTATTATTTCTTTTCTTCTGCTTACCTGGGATTTGCTCTTCTTTTTCTAGTTTCCCAGGGTGGAAGCTTGGAAAATTGATTTGGGTCTTTTTTTCTTTTCTAATACATGCACTCAATGCTATAGATTTCCCTGTAAGCACTGCTTTCACTGCATTCCACAAACTTTGTGGGTTATATTTTCTTTTTCATTTAGTTTAAGATACAAAATTTCTCCTGAGACTCTTTTTGTGACTCCTGTGTTATTTGGAAGACTGTTGCTTAATCTCCAAGTCTTTGGGGATTTTCCCATGATCTTTCTGTCAGGATTTTCTAGTTTAATTCTATTAATATCTGAAAGCAAATCTCATATGATTTCTATTCTTTTAAATTTGTTAAGGTATACTTTATGACCCCAAATGTGGTCTATCTTGCTGAATGTCCTGTGTGAGCTTGCAAAGAATGTGTATTCTGCTGTTTTTGGCTCAAGTAGTCTGTAAATGACAATTACATACAGTTGTTGGTGGTTAATGGTGTTGTTTAGTTCAACTATATCCAACTGATGGTCTGCCTGTTGTATCTGTCCATTTCTGATAGAGGGGTGTTGAAGCTTCCAACTTTAATACTGCATTTATCTAATTCTCCTTGCATTTCTATCAATTTTTTAAGTTTATTGATTTATGTTGAGAGAGAGAGAGAGAGAGCGCGCGCGCGCAGGGGAGTAACAGAGAGAGAATTCCAAGCAGGCTCCATAGTCAGTGTGGAGCCCAATACAGGGCTTGAACTCACGAACTGTGAGATCATGACCTTAGCTGAAATCAAGAGTTGGAGGCTTAACCGGCTGAGATTAACAGGCACCCCATTTCTATCCATTTTTGTCTTGTATTTTGATGCTCTGTTCTTAGGTGCATACACATTAAGGATTGGTATGTTTTCTTGGAGAATTAACCCCTTTTTCATGATCTACACTTCTCTTTAGCTCTGATAACTTTCCTTGCTCTGAATTTTGCTTTGTTTGAAATTAACATAGCTCTTTCAGCTCTCATTTGATTAGTGTTAGTATGGTAAATCTTTCTGCACCCATTTACTTTTAATCTGTGCCTTTTATTTAAAGTGGGTTTCTAATAAACAACACACGGTTGGGTCTTTGGTTTTTTCAACCTACTCTGATCGCCTGTCTTTTAATTGGCACATTTAGACAATTGACATTTAAAGTGATTATTGATATAGTCAGATTAATGTCTGCCATATTTGTTACATTTTCTAGCTATTGCTTTTGCTTTTCGTTTGATTGTTTTTGTCTTATATTCTTTTTTTTTCCACCTCTGGCTTTGAGAATTTTATATGATACCATTTTCTCTTCTCTCTTAGCCTATCAATTGTGACGGTTGATTTTATGTGTCAACTTGGTTGGGTCTTGGGGAGCTCAGATATTTTCTTAAAGAATATTCTGAGTCTGTCTGTGAGAATGTTTCTGGATGAAATTAACAGTTAAATCAGTGGGTTGAGTAAAGCAGATTGTCCTCCACAACGTGGGCAGACTTCATCCAATCTGGCCTGAATAGAACAAAAGGCCAAACCAGAGAGAATCCTCTCTGTTGGACTGATGATGTTGACCTGGGACATTGGTCTTCTCCTGCCTTTGGAGGAGACCTGGACTGAAACTTACACCGTTGGCTCTCCTGGGTCTCCAGATTGCAGACCTTGGGACTTCTCAGGTGTTGCATGAGCCAATTTCTTACACACACACACACACACACACACACCCTATCACCCTATTTCTTGGAGAATCCTGGTTAACACAGCAATTATAATCTATAAAACTTTTTTAATGGTTGCCCTAGAGTTTGCAGTATACATTTATAACTAATCCATTTCCAATAAGACTATACTGTTTCGTGAGTATTACAAGTACCTTATAACAGAGTATTCCAAGTTTCTCTCTCCTGTTTCTTATAACATTGATGTCACTGACCTCAGTTATCTGTAAACTATAATCACTGAGGGCATTGTCATTGTTTTGAGCAAACTGTTTCTGTTAAATCAAGTAAGAATAAGAAAATAAAATGTTTTATTTATACTTTCTTTCATGCTCTTCTTTTCTTTATGTAGATCCAGGTTTCTGGCTTACATCATTTTCCTTCTCTCTAAAGAACTTTTAATACTTCTTGCAAGGCAGATCTAATGGTGACAAATTCCCTTAATTTTTGCTTGTTTGAGAAACTCTTTATTTCTCCTTCACTATTAAAGGATTTCACTGGATACAAACCTCTAGGTTGGTGGTTTTTCTCTTTCAACACTAAATAATTTATTCCACTCTTTCCTTACTGCCCAGTTTTTGAAGAGAAGCCCTATGTGATTCTTATTCTTGTTCTTCTATAGGTAAGGTGTTTTCTTCTCTGGCCACTTTCAAGATTGTCTCCCGTCTTTGATATTCTGCAGTTTGAATATGATATGCATAGGTATAGATTTTTCAGTATTTAGCATTCCTAGTGTTCTCTGAGCCTCCTGGATCTATGGTTTGGTGTCCGTCATTAATTTTGGAAAATTCTCAGTCATTCTTACTTCTAATATTTCTTCTGTTCTTTATCTCTTTTTTCTCCTCCGCTATTCCCAATACATGTATATTACACACTTTATGATTGTCCTGCAGGGCTTGGACTATTCCATCTTTTTAAATCTTTTATCTTTGCGTTTCGGTTTAGGAAGTTTCTAACTGACACTTCTTCAAGCTCACCAATTCTTTTCTTGGCCATGTCCACTCTTCTGATGAGCCCCTCAAAGGCATTCCTCATTCATTTCTGTTAGAGTGGTTTTAGAATTTATTTTTATTATTCTTAGCATTTCCATCTCTCTGCTTACATAACCTATCTGTTCTTGCCTGTTGTCTACTTTTTCTATTAGAGGCCTTAGCATATTAACCACAGTTGCTTTAAACTTCTGGTCTGATAATTCCAACATCTCTGCCATATCTGATTGTGGTTCTAATGCTTGCTCTGTCTTTTCAAACTGTGCTTTCAGTCTTTCAGTAAGGCTTCTAAGTTTTTGGTGAAAAACAAACCCGATGTCCCTGATATTATACAGGAGCACTACTGATGTGGTGGTGTGGTATAGGGAGGGAGAGGTCTATAGTTTTATGATGAGGTCTCAGTCTTTTAATGAGCCTGAGCCATGGACCGTGATCTTTACAAGTGCTTCTCAGTACCCCCCAGCACATACTTGCATGGAATAAGGCGGCCAGAGGGAGCTGGAGTTGGGTGTTTTCTTTCCTCCAAATTGGTTAGGCTCTGATGAAACCCCCGTAGGCTAGCTGTTTCTCTTGAAGGCAAGCCCTGTTAAGAAGAACAGAATGCTCTGGCACGTTTCGGAACAGTTCCTTCTCCCCTCCCCCTACCAGCAGTCTGAAGGTATTTTTCTCCAATCTTCATTGTGAGAACCTGATAGGGCTCATGGAAGTAAAACTCAAAAAATAATGGGGGGGGGGCCTTCCAAACCTTGCGTCCCCTCAGGAGTTTTTAGCTTTCAGACTTGGCCAAGTCTCAGACTGGAGCTTCTAGCGACCCGTCCATTAAAGTTTGGCTTTTCCTACACCAGTACTGGTTCCCACCAAGATTTCTGTTCCTAAACTGCTTCTCCAGTAAGTCGTGATCCTCTCTGCCAATAAGCTCTGATTCTCTCTGCCCGCTCATCTCTCCAATGTGGGAGGCAGCTGATTGCCCTGTGATGTCAGTACTGTCATGGATCTAGGAAGAGTGGCCGATTTTCATTTTGTTCAGCTTTCTCTTTGTCATGAGCACAGGAGCGACGACATCGCAACATACTGGATCAGTGTCTTTTCTTACCATTTTATCACCTAAATCCTGTCCTCCGGCAGAGCCTTTTCTCAGGGGGTAGTTCTAATATTGGAGCCTACCTGGCGCTTTTTCTGCAACCCCAAATAGATGAACTGCAGTCTGAATTTGAGAAATGTCACTCGCCTCCCATTTCTAGCGTGCCTTTACTCAGGGAGCTCCAGGAACAAAGTGAAGGCAGTGTGGCCCACATATCTAAGTATAGGGAAGTTCTTGCCATGTTTGAGACCCATTATTCAAACCAGGGATTTATTTCTTCTTTAGTTTATCTCTTTAAGATAGGCATAAATTTTGCTAACTGGTTTTATCCCCAGTTTGCCCCAAACTTCCGTAATGGGTTATCATCGTTGAGTTGACACCATGGGGGTAAGAGGCAAAAGCGTGTTCTGTGGAGTAACTTACTGCTACTTCTTGAGTTTTAACATTGTAATAATCACCTGTTCTAACTGCTCAGGGGAGTGGAAAAACACGAAACAGGTTAGTAAACTACATACGTCAATTTGTACTTGGTCATCAGGAAAATGGAAATTAACATCATGAGGCACTAGCTTACATCATCAGCGACAGAGGGTGTAGGTGCCTGCGGGGAAGAGAAGCAGTAGTGTTAGTTCGTACAATGCCTTCGGATGACACTTGGGGGGAGTATCTATTAATATGGGACAGGAGTACAAGCACAACCCCAGGGCCAGCGATTCTGTTTGTTACACATGAGCATGGAGACTTAGAACATCACAACACTGTGTGTGACACGTTGAATGATGGGTGACTAACTTGTGGAGAACATTACAAGGAGTTTCCATCCACAGTGGCAGTAGGTGAGCTAGAACCCCTTGTACTGACATGGATAAATCTCAAAGACAAAGAAAGTTCGAAAAGCAAGGCATATGCACCACATACAAAAATTGATTCAAAATTAATTAAGGACCTAAACATAAGACCTGAAACTATAAAACTCCTAGAAGAAAACAGGGAGGAAGGTTTCATGACGTTGGATCCAATAAAGATTTCTTGGAAACGACACCAAAAACACGGGCAACAAAGGCAAAAATAGGCAAACGGAACCACATCGAGCTTAAAATTTTCTGTGAACAACAACAAAATCAACAGAGTGAGAACGCAATCCTATAGAGAAAAGATGTGCAAACCATTTATCTGGTAAAGAGTTAATATCCAGAATGTAAAAAAAAAACTCCTATAACTCAGTAACAACAATAACAACAAAAGCAAATAACCCAATGAAAAAATGGGCAAACAATTTGAAGAGACAGTTCTGCAAAGGTACACAAATGTCCAACAAGCACATGAAAAGATGCTCAGCATCACTAATCATCAGGGAAATGCAAACCACAACCCCAACGAGATATCACCTCACACCCATTAGTGTGGTCACTGCCAAAAAACAGAGAAAATAACAACTGTTAGCTAGGAAGAGGAGAAACTGGAACCTTTATGCACTGTTGGCGGTAACGTAAAATGGTGCAGCCACTAGGGGAAATAGCGTGGCGCTTTCTCAAAAACTTAAAAAAAAGGTAGAATGATCGTATGATCCAACAATCCCACTTCTGGGCGTATTTCCGAAGGAACGCACAAAAAAATTCAACCGAGACCTCAGAAAGATATTCGCATTACTCGTGTTCGGCAGCATTGTTCATAATAGTCAGCAGCTTAAAGGCCCATGAATGGATTAGTGGGCAAGCAAAGTGCAGCATATATATGCTATGAAATATTATTCAGCCATAAAAGGAAAAAATTTCACATATGCTACAACATGGATGAACCTTGAGGACGTTATGCGAGTGAAACAAGGCAGTCACAAAAAGACAAATACTCTGTGACTCCACTTATATAAGGTATCTAAAGTAGTTCAATTTGTAAAAAGCAGAATGGTAACTGCCAGGAACTGGGAAAGGGGAAGGTGGGGAGTTGTGGGCGGGTGTAGATTCATCATACAGGATGGGTTCGTGTGGTTGACGAATACTACGGCATCCATCGGAAATTGTTGGGAGGGTGAATTTTCATGTGTTTTTTTTTTCTTTCTTTTTGCTACAATTTTTCTAAACAAGCAAGTGGCAGAATCGTATGTAGAGTAGAAAATCATTTAAAGGAAGTTTAAAAACAAAAGAAAATCACATCCAGTTGTGTGTGTGTGTGTGTGTGTGTGTGTGTATCATAAAACTATTAAAGCAAGCATGGGAAAGGTAAACACAGATTGAGGGTAGCAATGACCTCTGGGGAGAGAATTGTAGAATGTGGTCAGGTTTCTAGTGGAACATAATGTTTTATTTTTATTTCTTAAGATCTGAAATAAACTGGGCAACATTACTTAAAATTTGTTTTTTAAATTGCTCCGTCTTTCCATTTGTTTGAAAACTTGAAAATGTCAAATAAAAATCTAGCCCCTCCTTCCTGCTCCCTTTCTCTAGAATCCCAGTCTGGCAATCCCTGACAATCCTGTTGGCTTCCCTACGGCCAGTGGCCTTTCTGGGCAGGCTGTACTGATTTCTTTCTGCTTTTGTCGAGAGTGCACTCGAGAGCTGGCACGCACTTGTGATTACTGGAACGAGTTCCTGGATTTATTTATGCCATGGGCAAAAATAATTCTTCCTTTCTGAGAGACATGTCATGGTTCTGGAATGTACTGGGACGAACAAGCCGGAGGATAGGGCTTTTGGAAGCTGAGGCCCGCACATAGATCCCTGCTCCCTTGGGTGGTACCTGGGCACCCAGCCCTCTTTGAGGAGGACAAGGCACCGCGGAATGCTTCATCCCTGGGGGCCACTCCTCCTATCAGCCTGCTTGTTACTATGGCCAGGAGGGTGACAGAGAAAGGCAACACCCCTTTCCTTGAGAGCCAGCTCTAAGCTGGGATATATTTTGGTCAGAGTCCAAATAAAGCCCAAATATACGTCAATCCTATCCATCTGTTTCCCCCAAGGACCCAAGTGAGTTGAGGTAACTCCAGGGAAAGCCCAGGATTTGGATTTTTTCCCCGTTATTTCTTTATTTATTTTTGAGAGACAGAGAGAGAGCGAAAGAGAGAGAGAGAGCACAGGAGAGGCAGAGAGAAAGGGAAAGAGAGAAAATCCTAAGCAGGCTCTGCGCTGTCAGCGCGGAGCCCGATGTGGGGCTCGAACTTACGAACCCTGAGATCATGACCTGAGCCAAAACCTAGAGCTGGACGCTTAACCAACTGAACCAAGAGTTGACAACCAGCCGAACCACCCCCGTGCCCCCAGGACTTGGAGTTTAATTTAAGGGAAAACCATCTTCAATGCTGGAACCAGCCCCCCTCATGTTTCATTTCTTCTCAGCATTCCCCAAAGCAGAGCCTCAATTAGGGAGTGACCTGCCTAGAGGCTCAATGATTCAATCAACTATGCCATGTAATGAAGCCTCCATGAAAACCCAAAGTGATTGGTTTGGAGAGCTTCCCTGTTGGTGAACTCGTGAAGATTCGGGGAGGGTGGCATGCTCAGAGAGGGCATGGAAGCTCCACCTTCTTTCCCCAGACCTTGCCCGGGCTGTTCCTGAGTTATACCTGTTTATTATAAACCAGTGCTCTGGTAAATAAGGTGTTTCTCTGAGTTCTGTGAACCACTCTAGGGAATTCCTTGAACCCACGGAGGGATTCGTTGGAAACTCCAATCAGTAGCTGGCAGAGCAGAAGCACAGGTGATGACAACTTGGACTTGGGATTTGTGTCTGGGGGGCGGGGGGGGGGAGGGCGAGGGGACTTGTGGGACTGAGCCCTTAACCTGTGGGATCCGATGCTGTCTCCAGGTAGACAGTGTCCGAATTGAGGTGGTTCTGGAGAATTGCTCGCAGTGCAGGAAACCTCCAGCCATACATACTTGGAATTGCGCGTGCATAAACTTATTGCATAAACTATTACTTAGGCAAACTTAAAACAATCTTTATAATATGTTGTGTATACGTTGTAATCCCCACAAATCATATATTAAAAATATTTAAGACACGGGATAAAGCGATATACGCCAAATTCATGATAGTGGTTGCCTCTGAGGAGGAGAGAAGAGAGGAATCAAATTAAGGAATGGGTAACAGGGGACTTGAACGCTCTTTGCTCTGTGTCTTTGTTTCGAAGGCTCAGGAGACACCTTGACCTGCTGGAGGAAGACGCTGCTTCTCGCAAGGCTTCAGAGGAGTCCACGAGGAGGGATACTCACATCTCCTTGTGAGCCTGCCATGCCCAGCAAGTGGAGAATTCCAGAGTGCATCCCATGAGTACCTGATGAATCCATTTACTCACTCGACAAGTATCTAGCCAACTTCGACCATGACCCAGGCCCCTTCTAAGACACTTGAGACATAACCAATAAACCAAACAGATGGACAAAACTCCCTTGCATTCCAGAGATAAATGTGGGATTCCCTTGTGTTCCCCTTGACGGGAAGACGGAGATCTTCCCCAGGGGAGGGCACTTGGGCCTCTCTAGAGCACAGTTCCCTCTCGGCCCTCTGACCAGGGCCTTCCACAAGCCCAGCCACAGAGGTCATCCCTGGGCGGCTCCAGCCTGGGTCCCACGCAGCCGGAAGGCACCGAACACTCTGAAGGTCCTGGCACACAGACATCTCCTCTCCACCCTCCCCCTTCCTTCCCCTTGGCATCTGGGCAGAGCTCCTTTCTGTCATCTACGTCCAGTTCATTATCTTCAGTTAACCCTTCTACCCATCTGTAGGGTTTGCTTCAGAGTTTGCGCAAACAATATCTGAAAATCCAATGGTTGAACTTCCCCCCAGAAGCCCTGGCCCCTAGACTGCTGGTTCCTCCTTCTCCCTCCTGGTGCAGATAACTGAGTCTGACCAGTTCCTGCACAGCCAATGCCTGCCTTTCCCTTGGAGCCCACAGCTGTCCTCCTGTGAGTGCCATGGGCTCTCCCTTCTATTGGAGGCTGGTCCCAACCACCCCTTCCTGATCTCCATCCCTCCCCACACATGCCAGACTCTCCATATTCTGCTCTGTTTTTATCCAAAGCACATTACTTTCTAACACAATATTTCCTTACTGATCGTGTTTGTCATCACCTGCCCCTCCGCACTAGAATGTAAGCTCCACAAAGGCAGGGTTTTATCTAGTTTGTCCCTGTTGCATCCACAAGCACCTAGAGAAATGCCTGGCACATAGTGGTCCCTCAAGGACCACATGTTGAGTAGACAAATGGGAAAGAACCGTGTTCATCAGAAGCGATCAGAATCTGAACGTGTGGACACAGAGGTCTGGGCAGTGGGCGGATGGGGCCAGGACAGAGGTGCACACGGGTGTATAAAGATGAAGGGTGCCCCAAAAGCCTCACACATCCTGTAGGCGAGTTGCATAAAGCAGAACACGGCCCCCACCGTGGGCCCTCTGAGGGGTAAAGAGTCCGTGTTGTACCTGGACAGCCTGGGGAGGGCAAGCCAGGCTTTTGTAAGTCCTCACAGCTAAAACCAAGGCTGACCCTGCCAAGCTCACAAGTCCCAAACTCCCAAGCACTGTTTCTGCAGCTCTGGGGATTATTCAGGCCTGTTTTTCTAAAGGTGGGGCGTTGGGCGGGCCATGAAACTAAAATGAATGAGAGGAAGGCTTTGGGATGAAAACTACCTCTTCCTAAGGTCTTGCTGCACCGATTATACAGAATTCAAGATATACATAAGAAGACATCTGAGCACAGCCTTTGGAGGGGGGGATCACTCAAGAAACCAACCTTTTTTTTTTTTTAACGTTTATTTATTTATTTATTTATTAAAAAAATTTTTTTTTCAACGTTTATTTATTTTTTGGGACAGAGAGAGACAGAGCATGAATGGGGGAGGGGCAGAGAGAGAGGGAGACACAGAATTGGAAACAGGCTCCAGGCTCTGAGCCGTCAGCCCAGAGCCTGACGCGGGGCTCGAACTCCCGGACCGCGAGATCGTGACCTGGCTGAAGTTGGACGCTTAACCGACTGCGCCACCCAGGCGCCCCTAACGTTTATTTATTTTTGAGAGAGAGAGCGCGCGCGCACAAGTGGGGTAGGGCAGAAAGAAGGGGAAACAGAATCCAAAGTAGGCTCCAGGCTCTGAGCTGTCAGCACGGAGTCCGATGCAGGTCTCAAACCCACGAACGGTGAGATCATGACCTGGGCTGAAGTCAGATGCTGAACCGACTGAGCCACCCAGGCGCCCCCAGAAACTAGCTTTTAAAGGCAATTCTATACAAATATTTATTGAGCACCTCTGGTGGACCAGGGTCTCTCTGGGGCTGTGGGCTCTGAACCAGAGTAAGGTGGGGACATGGAACCATCAGAGAGTAGAGCTGCCTCTGACGGCCCTCCCCAAGGGGAGCCTAGGAGAGGCCTCAATCCATTTAACATGCAAATGGGAACAGTATTGCTCTCCAGGCAAAACTTCATTGCTCGCGTTTTCTTCTTTCCCGGGGAATGAAGCTTCCCAAGAGCAAATCCACATTTTCAATCTGCGCTGTTGATTTTTCATGGTCTCCCCACCCCCACTGTGCCCCTCCTTCACCAGACTCCATGGTAAGAGCGACTGATTTCTCCCTCAATCCGCAGGATTTCATATGGTTCACCTCCAAGCTTCATTGCATTTTATAGTCACGATTTTTTCAGCCTTCCCTAGCAGCAGATGTGGCTGAAGCAGAGATTTCTCAGGTTGCGTTATCAGGAAGGATCTTTGGCAATAACAAAGGGCTCTTTGTTCCCTTCAACCCTGCACATTCGGGGTTCGCTCTAAGCCCTTATATTTCATTCATCAAGTCAGTCCTTCAAAAATCCTGATGACAGTTCCGACAGTATGTCAGAGAAGGTATGACTGTGTTTTCCACCTGGGAGCTGGAGTTTCACACGCTCGGCTTTAAACTAGACAGATGGCACTGTGAGGCGCGAGGGGGAAAATTCTGCCAATTCCAGAGCCTGATATTAAATTGTTCCTAAAGGCCATAGCCCATATTTCATTAAAAAGCCCCTCGGAAAATGGACAATGTCTGTAGCCAGTTTGAAATTTTCGGTTTTAGCATTTGAAAAACTTACAGTTTTATCTATAATACCTCATTTATTATACTTAGATTTAAAAAAAACAACAACACAAGCATCGCATGTAAAGCTAAAAGAAGGAATCCAGGTGGGAGGATTCCCTTCTGAGCTCCCTCCCCTTTTAAACTATTTCAATCACTTGAAACAAAACAAAACTAAGCAACACGGTTGGCTCATTATTCGGGCTCTGGAACTGCCCGACCCCCGAGCCTGAGTCCCTTCCCTTTGCTCTGCCAATGCCCCCTGCAGATTTTGCCCCAGCCGGGTGGGCGTGGCAGCAAAAGCCCAGGACGTTTGCCGAGCAGAGCACCGGGGGTGCTAGAAGCCCGGCACCGGAAGCAGCTCGCGCCTGAACTCAGACCTGAGATCTGGCCCAACGCGTGTCCTCGGGGGGGCCCCCCTGCAAGCTGTTCCTCACCCTCCTGGCCTGGCCTCCCCAGCGGCGTCCCCCTTCAGCCCCGCAAGCAGGGGTTCTAGATTCCCTTCCAGACATCAGCCCTTGACTCCCCTCCTCCCTCGTAACCCCTGTGACAGGGCGCCCAGGGGAACAAGTGCAGCCGTCAGAGGCTCTGCCTGCTGGGGGTTGACCGTGCCTGGTGCTGTCACAGGCGTGGGCGAGTGCATGGACGCTGTGCACAGTTGCACCTAAGAGCTAAGTGTGCCTGGTGGCAGAGCAAGGAGGCCTCCCTCTCACCCAGGAAATCTAGTATACCCACAAGGGAAACTTCAGGAACAGAGAGAGTGGGGTAGTGGGAGTGGGTGCAAAGAAGGATAATAATCCACCTCCCAAAAATGTCCAAGTGAGCTTCGTGTACGCGGCCAGTCTGCCGCTTTTCCGGCACAATTCAATTTGTCAAAACTTCACTTACTCACGGCCTTACCAGAAGAGATCTATTCACGTGAGGCATAGCTGCACACACATGTAGATAAGATCTAAATGAAAGCAATTAATCGGTAGACTTTGTGATCCTCGAGAGGAGCCCATGGGCCTCATTTCGTAGAGACTGTGGCCAGAACTTCCAGAAGAGCGGGGCTTTTTCCGGAACCCTGCTTCCCGGGGGGTTTTACAAGAAGCTCCATGTTATCACCCTGCTACGTCACCAGTCAGGAGAATAGGCACGTCTGAGTCCGCCGAACCTCCTCTTCCTGATATATATGTAATATATAAGTGTATAAATATAAATATATAGAAGTTATATATATATATATATATATATGGGGCCTGTTTCTCTCATTTGAACATATCCTAGTACTTTTTGGATGTCACTGATTCTTCTTCTATAACGACAGCTTTAACTTTTTAAATTTTTTAAATGCTTATTTATTTTTGAGAGAGAGAGAGCGTGAGTGGGAGAGGGGCAGAGAGCGAGAGGGAGACACAGAATCCGAAGCAGGCTCCAGGCTCTGAGCCATCAGCACAGATCCCAACTAGGGCTAAAACTCACAGACCGTGAGATCGTGACCTGACACAGACCGTGAGATCGTGACCTGAGCTGAAGTCGGATGCTTAACCAGCTGAGCCACCCAGGCGCCCCAACAGCTTTAACTTTTATAGCTTACTCTATCATTTAAGAGCTATGGGACCATATTAGAGTCCTAGGGCCGCTATAACAAACAATTACAAGATGGGTGGCTTAAAACAACAGAATGCATTCTCTCAGTTGTGGAGATCAGAAGTTCAAATTCAAGGTGTCGGTAGGGCCCGCACTCCTTCTGAGGCTTGAGGGGAGGATCCTTCTTGGCCTCTTCCAGCATCTGGTGGTTCCAGGGGTTCCTTGGCTCTGGGCCGCATTATTCCCGTCTGTGCCTCCACCTTGACCTTCTCCTGTTCTGTGTCTTCTCTTCTGTTATACGAACAACTGTCATTGAATTTGGGGTCTACCCTGACAATCCAGGATGCTCTCATCTCAGAGTCCTTAATTATGTCTGCAAAAACGTAATTTTAAAATCAGATCACATCGGGGCCTCTGGGTGGCTCAGTCGGTTGAGCGTCCGAATTCGGCTCAGGTCATGATCTCACAATTTGTGAGTTCGAGCCCCACGTCGGGCTCTGTACTGACAGCTCGGAGCCTGGAGCCTGCTTCAGATTCTGTGTCTCCTTTTCTCTCTTCCCCTCCCCCACTTGTGCTCTGTCTCTCTCTATCAAAGATAAATAAAATACAAAAAATAAAATAAAATAAAATCAGAGCACATCTTTTCAAAAATAAGATCACATTCAGGGCCCTTGCGTGGCTCAGTTGGTTAAGCATCCAACTCTTGAATTTCGCTCCAGGCCATGATCTCACGGTTGTGAGTTTCAGCCCTGTGCCAGGCTCCGTGCTGGGCATGAGGCCTGCTTAAGATTCTCTCTCCATCTCCCTCTACCCTTCCCCCATGCATTTGTGCATGTTCCCTCACTTTCTCTCTCTCTCAAAAAAAAAATTTAATAAGATCACATTGACAGGTCTCAGGGATTCAATCATGGGTGGGGGGTTGGGGGCACCATTCAAACCACTACAGCGATTTTGGGGCAAGTCATTGAACCTAAATGTCAACGTCCTCGTCTGCAAAATGGGAGCTCAGTAACCGCCCTCTCAGAGAGCTGTGATGACTGAGTGGGTTGCTCTACATGAAGTCCCTGGCACGTGCCTCCTACATGGTAAGCACTTAGTGATGGCTAACTGTATTCGTAATGGCTGTTACTGTTCACGAATAACTTCCACTCCTCATGGTAGTGCTGCGAGTAGGGAGAGTTCAAGGCCTTGAGAGAAAATTACTGGCACCAGTGGTTAATGGACACCCACAGGAGAGATCTGGCCTGAGCTTGGGTCCCCGAATGTCTGTGCTTGCTTGAGTGCTAATTGCTCAAAGTTTTCCCACTCCATCCTGGAAACCCGGCTTGGGAGAGAGAGGGCGGGCTGGGGGTGGGTAGGTGGGGTGACTAGGCTGTTCCCAAGCCTATCTATTTTTTCCACTCTATTTTCTGCAAACTTTTAACCGCCTACCCCGGGAGGCAATAGCTAGTGCATTGCACAGCTCATGAGTTTTGATCAGACAAAGTGTAGCCTCCAACTGAGAAGGAGCCAAACTTGGGAAATGAGTCTCAGAGAGGGAAAGCAGGGGGCAAGAACGCCAGATCCTGCCAGAAAGGGAAAGCAGGAGGAAGAACCAAAAGTCAAGAAGGGGTCCTGATAGAGCCCAAAGCTCTATCCCCTCTGGTCAAGTGATCTGTGGGGCAACTCCCTGTTCCATCCATTTCTTTATGAAAATGATCCTTCACACTGGCCCCTTTCAGAGGCCATTGCAACAGACCCTGGTTTTATCTCACAAGAGATGAGAATCAGTGAGCCCGCCCTGGGAGAGTTTGAGCCTCCGAGCCTTCCTGCGTGCTCCAGCGTCATTTCTGTGAGCTTGTCTTCTTGGCAAAGCCCAGGCTGCCATTCACATTGGCCTGACTCTGAATTCCCCCCCCACCCCCATCCCCACATATATCTGAGAGGAAATGTAATCCATGTGTCTGGGACAGATTTCCTCCTGACTCATCACAATGTGGCTTTGTCACGGGGGACCAAGTTGGCTTCTCCTCACACCCCCTCTGACTTGGGAAGTCCTGGGCCAGCCCCAGGGCTCAGGGGAGTTGGGGGGAGCCCGTGGATTCTGACCTTGCAAAAGCCCCAGCTCTGGGTCTACCCACTTTTTGGTGCTACTCTCTGGTTTTAACTCATCTCCCTCCCTCTGGGCCCTCGGCGCTGCAACACCTTCTCCATACCATTCCCCTGCTTCAAAATCTTCAACGACTCCCTCATGGCCAGAGTTTTAAATTCTAAACACCCTTCGCATGTATGTCAATGCTACCCATTGACCAGGAAATATAGGAGTGGCTTTCCGCCACTTTGTTACTATTGATTTTTTTAATGTTTATCTAGTTTTGAGAGAGAGAGGAAGTGAAGGCAAGTGGGAGAGGGGCAGGGAGAGAGGGAGACAGAGGTTCCAAAGTGGGCTCCGCACGGATAGCAGAGAGCCCAATGCAGGGCTCGAACCCACAAACCATGAAATCATGACCCGAGCCAAAGTCGGACACTTAACCAACTGAGCCACCCAGGTGCCCCTTTTATTATTTTTATTTTTAAAAATTTTTTTTAACGTCTGCCACTTTGAATGTTACAGTAAGCACAACATGCAGACGAGATGGTTATCAGCAGGCATAAAAAACAGTCCTTCTACCTGGTCCTGTTAACCTTGGTCTCTGTCACTGTAGGCTCCCGCAAGCATCCTGCAGGCAAGGGCCACTCTGGGGCAGATACTGGAAGAGTTCTACCACCCAGCCTTCTACTGGGTCAGGTGAGATGTCCCCCCCACCCCCACCCCAGGAAGGGTAGTTAAGGCCCGAGGACCCATCAGAATTCTCTACAGAGAGCTCTACTGGAAGGGAGGGAAACTGAGCACCGTGTCCTCACATCTCATCATGCAGGTGCGCGTGTAAACTTTCTAGCTAAGCACACCTCCTGAGTGCTACTTGTTTCGCCAGTGAAAAGCTATTTCTAATATCTTATATGCTAAATAATGGGCTCTCTGTGCGTATTTATACGATGACATTCGAAGCACTTGCTAAAGCCCTTGTCAAGTTCTGGACTGCTTACGGACCACTCCTAAGGGATAAAGTTAACTTCACACATTTATAAACTTTACAGGGCTCATACTGAAGTATTCTGAAGTATATGGCAAAAATATTATACAGTGATCTGGTTCCAACCAAGTTCTTCCCACTTCTCTCTGATTACTCCTCTACATAGACCTCCAAACTCAATTTAAATTGCCCATAGTACCCTTCAAAGAATCAGGGTCCACTGAAGAGACAGCAAAACACATACAAAACGTTTAATACAAACGTAATTACAAATACAAATAGATAATACAAGTAAAGCCCAGATAATAGAAGAGATGTTACTGCCCCATACAGTGAACTTGAATATATAACTCAACCCACATCTCCCGTGGGAAGGAGGGACGCTCAGTGCCTTTCAGAAATTCCTGGTACTGCCACACGACCACCTTCCCACTCCCACTCACTCCAAATTTTGGCTCTTACCTAACTCCTAACTCCTCCCCCTTTCATCCCCAGACCTGCCCTTCCCTCTCTATTCCTTTCTTCCCCTTCATTCTCCAAACATAACAAGTTATTGGGTCCAACGGTGTGTTACTGAGGATTTGGGAGCAGGAATACCTGAGATTGAATGTTGGATTCACTATTCCTTGAGTTCATCGGTTATTTTCTCTCCCAGGGAACCCTCGCCTCCTTTCCTTGGTGTCAGCCTGTGGCCAGATTGCTGGGGCTCATTCTTGCCCTCTGTAGGGAACACGTTCCCCTTCACAGTTCACAGGTCCCAGAGCCAGACCCTCTGTCTTCCCAGCCAAAGAAAGCAGAACGTAGGCAAAAAAATGTCTGCTTTAACCTCACCCCGTAACTCAGACAACACCCTATAACCAACAAGCCATTAAGGTGTTTCACAGACCCAAGAGAGATTTCCTCCCCTAGAGGTATTTTGCTATTGTCCTTGACCAGAATATCTCCATTACCCCATATGTTTCTAGGGCTCTGTGTGCATATTCTCATGGATTTGCTAGGTAAACACACTTCTTTTTTTTTTTTTTTTTTTTAGTTTATTTATTTGGGGAGGGAAAGAGAGTGTGTCCTTGTGTGAGTGGGGGAGGGGCAGAGAGAGAGGGAGAGAGAATCCCAAGCAGGCTCTGTGCTGTCAGGGCTCGATCCCACAAAACGCAAGATGATGACCTGAGCCAATATCTAGAGTCAGACGCTTAACTGACTGAGCCACCCAGGCACCCCGTTTCCTAATTATTTTGTTTTCATTGCAATAATCTAAAAATTCAATATAAATGTATTCTGGATCATTTGGGTGATCCAGAAAAGTTTAGTAGCTGTGTTCATGTTTTATATGTATATTGTATTTATATTTATTTACTTGTGACCAGGGTGGCACAAGTGATTGCCTGATTCCCTTAAATAATAATTCAGTGTTTCATACACTTGACCTGAAGACTCCTGAAGGTTTGAGGGACTAGTCCCAGGATCTAAAAGAATTTGTCTTCTTGAAAGGGACTATACCTATCAGCAAACAAAATCCGACAATACGTTAAAAAAATCTTTCACCGTGATCAAATGGCATTTATTCCAGGGGTGCAAGGGTGGTTCAATATTTGCAAATAAATCAATGTGATACATCACATTCACAAGAGAAGGGATAAACACCCTTATGATCATTTCAATAGATGCAGAAAAAAACATTTGACAAAGTACAACATCCATTCATGATAAAAACTGTTAACAAAATAGGTTTAGAAGGAACGTACCTCAACATAATAAAGGCCTTCTATGAAAAACCCACAGCTAACATCATTTTCAGCGTGAAAAACTCAAGAGTTCTCCTCTAAGATCAGGAACAAGACAAGAACATCCACTCTTACCACTTTTATTCAACGTAGTACAGGAAGCCTTAGCCAGGGCAATCAGACAACAGAAATGAAGAAAAGGCATCCAAATTGGTAAGAAAGAAGTAACACTTTCACTATCTGCAGATGACGTGATACCATATACAGGAAACCCTAAAGACCCCATAAAAAAACCCGTTAGAACTGACACATGAATTCAGCAAAGTCACAGGATACAAAATTAATATACGGAAAGCTGCACTATTTCTATACAATAATAATGAAGCAGCAGAAAGAGAAATTAAGAAAACAATCCCATTTACAATTGCACCCAATAGAATAAAATACCTAGGAATAAACTTCACCAAGGAGGTGAAAGGACTGCACTCTGAAAACTGTAAAAGATTGATGAAAGAAATTAGAGGTGACCCAAATGCTCACAGAGTAGAAGAACCAATATTATTAAAGTGTCCATGCTACCCAAAGCAATCTACAGATTTAATGCACTCTCTATTAAAATACCAATAGTATTCTTCACAGAACTAGAACAAATAATACTAAAATTTGTATGACTAACCAGAGCAATCTCGAGAAAGAACAAAACCGGAGGTATCGCCATCCCAGACATCAAGATCTCCTACAAAGCTGTAATAATCAAAACAGCATGGTACTGGCATAAAAATGGGCACGTAGATCAATGGAACAGAATCGCGAGTCTGGAAATAAACTCACAATGTTATGGTCAATTCATCCACAACAAAGGAAGCAAGAATGTGTAATGGGGAAAAAACAGTTTCTTCAACGAATGTTTTTGGGAAAACTGGACAGCTACATGCAAAAGGATGAAACTGGACCACTTTCTTACACCGTACACAAAAAAACAAACTCAAAATAGACGAAGACCTAAATGTGAGAACTGAAACCATAAAAGTACTAGAAGAAAACATCGGTAGTAATTTCTGTGACATCAGATCGGCTCTAGCAACATTGTTTTAGATATGTCTCCTAAGGCAAGGGAGACAAAAGCAAACATAAGCTTCTGTGATCACATCAAAATAAAAGGCTTTTGCACAGCAAAGGAAGCCATCAACAAAACCACAAGGCAACCTACCGAACGGGAGAAGATACTTGCAGATGATATATCTGATAAGGGGTTAATATCCAAAATATATAAAGGACCCCTATAACTCAAGACCAGATTCCCCCCCCCAAAAAAAAAAAAAAAACAGAGAAAGCAAAAAGAAGAAACCCACACATAATCCGATTAAAAACGGACCGAAGTCACAAACACACATTTCTCCAGAGAAGACATCAGCTGGCCAACAGACAGATGAAAAGATGCTCAACATCATTAATCATCAGGAAAATGCAAATCAGAACCACAGTGAGATACCACCTCACACCTGTCAGAATGGCTAAAATCAAAAAGACAAGAAATACCAGGTGCTGGAGGATGTAGAGAGAAGAGAACCCTCGTGCGTGGTTTGTGGGTTGCAAATTGGCACAACCACTGTGGCAAAGAGTATGGAGTTTCCTTTAAAAAGTTCAAAATAGAACTACCATATGATTCAAGAATCCTACTACCACTTGGTAGTTACCCAAAGAAAATGAAAACACTAACTCAAAAAGAGAACGTTTATTGCAGCATTATTTACAACAGCCAAGACACGGAAGGAGTCCCAGTGTCCATCCGTAGACAAATGGGTAAAGGACTGGTATATATCTTTGTGAGGGACTATCACTCAGCCAGAAAAAAGAATGAGATCTTGCCATTCGCAACAACATGAAGAGACCTAGAGGCTACGATGCTAAGTGAAATAAGGCGGAGAAAGAGAAATACCAGAGGATTTCACTCAGATGTGGAATTTAAGAAACAAAACAAATGAACAAAGGAAAAAAGAGACCCCCCCCCCAATTTTGTTTTTAAACACCCAGACTCTTAAATACAGAGAATAAACCTGTGGTTACCAGAGGGGAGGTGGCTGGCGGGGGGCCGGGGGCGGGGGTGGGGCTGGGTGAAGTCGATAAGGGGAATTAAGAGTACACTAAATGTGATGAGCCCTGAGTAATGTATTGAACTGTCGACTCGTTATATTGTACACCTGAAACCAATAGAACTCTGTATGCTAATTATACTTCCATAAAAACAATAAGTAAATAAAAGGATTGTACTTAATGGTTAGAGTATATATGCTATTTAATAAAAGTCTACAAAGGGCACGTATCTGATTGTTTCTGGGCAGATAAAAAGTCCTCTATTTTCTACTTACACTTTGGATACTTTCACTCACCCCCGACGGGATGATGCTGGAGCGGGGCTGCTGAGGGTGAGTAGGCGTGTTGGTAGGCGGACGGCAGGCCAGAAAGGGCTGGAACTTCGTAAAACGAACAGCATGAAAGGCACACGGTCTGGAGATGGTGCGTTTGCTTTACGCCCTGTGGCCAGATAAGGGGCAGCAGGTGGACAGGGTGAGGGAATAGAGCTGGGAGGGGAAGCAGGGCCTAGATTGTAGAAGGATATTGACCAGGCAAAGTTCTGACTCTTACCGCAGACAGAGCCTGTGAAGGATCTTAAGCAAGGGACTGTGTGTTCCTCTTCTTTGGTGCCAGCAGAAACACGGTTGGGAAGTGCACAGGAATGGAGACAGGGACCTGGACCGGAGACTCTGGTTCTTTGTCACCTGGGAACGCCTGTTCTACTCCACGTTGACCTGGATTTAACTGGTTTTGACATGTGTGGTTGGCTCACTTTCACGCGTGTGGGGGGCCCGTCCCCCGTACAAGAGTCCAAACCCCTTGAGGACAAGGACTGCTCCTTCAGCTTCCGTGGGTCCCTTCTCTGGGCCCAACAGCTGGTGTTCAGTGAATGCTTTGGCTCTTCTTTTCATTGTTTTGTTTTTTAATGAATCACAAGTCTGCTGAAAGTAACTTTGACAAGGGTTTGGATTCTTTTTTTCAACGTTTATTTATTTTTGGGACAGAGAGAGACAGAGCATGAACGGGGGAGGGGCAGAGAGAGAGGGAGACACAGAATCGGAAGCAGGCTCCAGGCTCTGAGCCATCAGCCCAGAGCCCGACGCGGGGCTCGAACTCACGGACCGCAAGATCGTGACCTGGCTGAAGTCGGACGCTTAACCGACTGCGCCACCCAGGCGCCCCAAGGGTTTGGATTCTTATCTTAGATTTTCTACCCTCACTCTGGGCATTTCCACACAAACAGGATCACCAGTCATAAACCCAGTACCGGCATGGGTGTGCTAGGTGACCTTGGAACATCACTAATCTCTTCTGGTCACCATTTCCTCCCTTCAGTGCCATTGTGGAATCAGATGGACAGAAGTAGGGATGAGAAGGACATGGCAATCCAGTTCTGAAACCATTGATTCCTTTCTCAAGAGAGGTATTTTCCCACTACCCCCACCCTGCCCACCATCCCTAGGCCCCCAGGAGGAGGCCAGCCTTTTCCAGAACTCTCGGCCCCTCTTCACCACATCCCAAGTGTCACCAGCTTCTTGACAGCCAAACAAAGCAGGGTGGAGGTTGTCATCCTTCATGCAGGAATGTGTCATAAAGGTCCTTCTCCTACCTGGCCCCCCCCATTCTCCAACCCTGGTTCCTTTTGCGTTGCCCCCCCCCGGGCTCGGGGGGCCTTCCATCGCCTGCTGTATGATGTCAGCTCTTGCAAGTTGACCTGCAGCGAGTTCTGCAAGGTCAAGACTGCTGCCCATCGAGTTCCCATCCGCATGAAGAGCAGTGAGCTCACTGTGGGAACACAGCCAGGGGGCTGATCCAGAACCCCAAATAACCCCAGGCTCAGGCGCTGAGGAAGAGAGCACGGGGTCTGCCCTGCCCAGCTGGGTTTCCGTATGCACCCAAGATTCCCACCTAATGCCCATGGCTTTGTGATAAATGAGAGGGACACACTGTATCCGCCTACCGCTCCCTCCCCAGCACCCCCCCCCCCCCCCCGCCCCGGGCACCCATACCACCTGGCACTCACAGGTTGTTCAACAAATAGTTCTGAAACCAGTGACTGCTGACCTATTGGCAGTCTTCCCCCCTCCCTCTTCGTGCTCAGTGTTGTGATCACCCACTAGGCTTGGCTTTGAGAGAGAATTGGTAATAAATAACAAACATGCTCCGTGTAAATGAAAGTGGCAAACATGAGTTCTCCACTGGAAGAGCTGGCTTTCTGTAATCACATTAGTGTTTTATTACCAATGAAGTGTTGCACTCTAGGTAGGACTGGAAAAACATTAAAATCACTGCTGGCCCAGAATTTTTTCCATTTCTGTTGTCAGGCCTTCACTGTTAACCTCCGAACTTCCCCCAATCCTACGGAACTTTACGTTCTTAAGCAAAAAGTTCTTTCGACCAGCCAACTAGTGTTTGGAAAACTACCTAAGCTGATTGGGGAGTTGATCTCTTTTGCCCCTGTTTGAACAGCAGAACTATGAATTTGCTGACTGATTATTAGTTAGACTAATAATGCATACATATTTTGGTTATCTTGGCTGGTTACGCATCCTGCAAACTTTACAGTAAGGCATGGAATTATGTTCTAAAGAAGGGACAGAGAAACAAAAAACATACTTGAAACTGAGGTACAGAACCTGCTCAAGCTAGCGAGTGGCAGACTGAGAAAATGCAATCAGAGGGTCTGTCTAGAAATCTGTGGCTTACCTTCTGCATCTTCTAACACGGTTGCCTGATTGGTGGGCCCGGCTGAGCCTAAGTGACCACCCAGTAAGGGATGGAGAGCCCCAGAAGAGTCTGTTTGCGCGACTAATTCACTTGGGGACTTCTGGATTTTACCTGGAGAAGCAGGAATGGCTCATGCCAATGGGGAATGGAGGGGACTTTGTGCCCGGCTCCCAACTTGGGTCTCTTGAGATAGGAGGTCAACCAAAGAGAGGGAGGCCTTGAGTCCAGCCATGGGGTTCTCAGGAGGGACTCCGTGAGGCAGCGCTCGTTCGAACAGCGCTCATGCTGAGCCCACAGGACCACGTGAGCACATGGTTGGAGGAGGGTCATCTCCTGAGTCCCTGGCATGTAGGTGTCCAGAAGCTCCCTGTGGGAAAGCAGCAGTTCAGCGGGGGCGGGGTGGGCAGGGACCAACTTACCTATGAGCACAGCTGGGGCCCCTCTGGGGTCTCCAAGGAGTGACCGGAAGGATCTGAGGAGAGGCCAGACCCTCCACTGGACTATTACTGTAGAAGTGATTCTCTAGGCCTTCCAGCTTGTCATAGCTGGTGACGCCTGGGAATATTCAGATTATGATCGGAAAACTGGTAGCTATGGTTGATAACACAGTCTAATTGAAATGTGCTAAGAGGGGGAAACTTAAATGTTCACACACACACACACACACACACACACACACACACAAAGATAAATGAGCAAAAAAAAAAAAAAAATGGGTCAGTGGCCTGGTCCACCAACCCGCTGAGGTTATAGAAGAAAAAGTGGTCTTTCGATTGGTCAGTTTTGGAAGTGGTTTGGCTACAAAACAGGCCACGGTCCCACGCCGCCCGCCTTCTCCGTGTTGTAAGATGACTTTGCTGTGTCTGTATTTCGGCCTCTGTTGTCAGAGCCGGCCGGTCAAGGGCCAGGAGGCCCCTGGGGCTGAGCCAGTTGAGTTGATGAATGTTGGCAGTGAGGGGGGACGTGCACCAGGGACCCGCGGGTATCTGAGTACAGGGGTCAGAAAGGACCTGAAGGTCTGGAGCCTTGCTGGGGGATGAGGGGACAGGCTTCAAGAAAGGGGCTTGTATTGGATGCTGCGAGGGAGCAGGGCAATTTTATGACTGACTGGGCATCTTAGTAAATCTCCCATAGAAGGCAGGACGGCAAGGTCCAGGCCCAAGCCGGGAACTGGGGAAGTAACAGTGGCTGCTGGTGTCGTGGGGACAAGACAGGGGGGCATGTTTGGTGTTTTGTGGCTGGACAGTGTGCATGCTGAGTTCAGACTGGGCTTTGTCCGGTTCCATCGCGGAGGGACAGTGGTTTCGTCCAATGTTGTTGTTCTGTGGAGACGTTTCTGTCGGACAGGAGGACAGCACTGGCCAGCAGTGAGTGCCTGGCCAAGAGGACCAGGCCAGCCACTGGCGCTTCAGATAGGCAGAGATCATGATCTGCATTGTTTGACCAACTCTTCGTTACCTGAGCTTTCCGTGAGCCCTCGGTGTTTGCTGTTGGACAGGACTCTCCTCTCCTTCGCCGACGTTCTCACACCAAACGGCAGCTTCAGACGGGGTTGCAGGAACTTATCTCTTATTTTTTTTATTATTTTTTTAATGCTTAATTATTTTTGAGACAGACAGAGCACCAGCAGGGGAGGGGCAGAGAGAGAGAGAGAGAGAGAGAGAGAGAGACACAGGATCCGAAGCAGACTCCAGGCTCTGAGCTGTCAGCACGGAACCCGGCGCAGGACTTAAACTCACGAACCATGAGATCATGACCTGAACTGAAATCGGACTTATCTTTTAATACCTGAGGGATTTGCAAGGGACTGGCTCAGAGGAGAGGGGCTGGGTAGCTGAGGGCGGGGTGGGGGAGGGGAGTGCCCACGTATAGAAAAAGCCCTCAGCGGTACCGGGCACCTGAATCTGTTGCAATGAACGGAAGTGGCCTGGGCAGTGGAGTGAGGCCTGGTCCTTTTGCAGAGAGCTGTGGGCTCTCTTATTCCCCACCCTGTGAGCAGAGGGGATGTCGATTTTACATCACGTTTGCCCAGGCGCGGTGAATCGGATAGCCCTGGCCACCCTCCCCGGTCGAGTCTGTTTCCCATCAGATGGAGCACCCTTCACTTTGTGCTACAGGAATTGACTGGTAAGTGGCCTTCCCGGGATGGGGTGGTGAGGGCGGGGGATACAGGATGTCCCATGAAATTCTAAAGGGCTGGCCGAAACAGGCATCCAAGCATCTCACAAACCCAGAGCCTCCTACTCTCTGGGCCTCAACAGAGGGCTGGACACTGCCCAGTGACCGCCCCCTCCCTACCCAGTGATGCCCCCAGGTACTGAGTATGAAGATACCCCCCGGGACTTATTAAAATACTGATTCCTAGGTCTTGCCCCAGGGATTCCAAATGAGTGGGTCTGAGGAGAGGCCCAGGAGTCTGAATTCTTAACCAGTCTAACGTGAAGAATTCTTATAAACAGCCAGGAGCTTAGGAATCACTAACCTGGTCCAGTGTTTCACAGCTAAGGGAGAGGATAGTCAGACTAGGGATCTTTTTTCTCTCCAAAAATAGAAAAAATACATGTGGGCACGCATGTGTCCGTGTGTGTGTGTGTGTGTGTGTGTGTGTGTGTGTGCCCTTTCTTTTTCCTCCTTATGTTGACATGCCCTCTAGAAAGAGGGACAACATGACAAGTTTTTAAAAGCCCCAGTGATTCTGATACCTTCCCTCCGCCCTCCCTGTTATGGAAACCAGCGAATGGGGAGAATACGACACCCCGAAATATGCCTCTTTGGCAGAGGGATTACCTTGAGTTGATTAAAAACAACAGACACAGGAGGAACTCTGAAAACCTAGCAGAAGTAATTCTTTTGTAAGGGATATGCACATTTATAAAGGAAATCTCCATTTGTAAGGGTGTCTCCCCCTCTGTGCCAGGAAACTCTTACCAAGGCAGAAGGACTTAAATCTGCATAACAGCCTTCCCCGGTTTCCTGGGCTTTCCTGGTGACCTTCCAATAACAGGCTTTCCTACCTGTCTCCCCAACATCGTTTTTTGCCTTGAGCTGAAAATGGCATTTAAGGCAACAGCTTCAGCCGTTTCTGGGACTTATTCTGTTTTTCCGAGTATCTCCCATGTATATAGGAGATACACACGTTATTAAACTTCTGTCACTTTGTTCCCGTTAATCCGCCTTTTTGCTATAGGATCTCAGCCAAGAACCTGGAAGGGTAGAGAGAAATTGTCTTTCCTCCCCTACACCACAGATCAAGAGCAAGTTTGCAGACACAGCCCTGAGGCCTGAGGAGAGTGGTTTCCTGCTCAGGGGCTCAGCTAAATGAGCGAGCCAGGCTGACCAGCCCCCCTCTCCCACCTGGTCCCTCACGGGCCCGGGGCCCTCACTCCATGTTCTCATCACTGAAATTGGGACTGAGCTTCTGGGGTGTTCATGGTCCAGCAGCCTGCAGTGAAGCCAGTGAGCTAGGGAGAGGCAGGCCCTGGGGCCTGGCGAGGCAGAGGGGCAAAGGCCAGCAGGGACGCGGCACCACAGTCATCTGGTCAAGGGCGGCAGCAGGGAACGGTGATGTGCATTCGGGGCCCGGCTGGTCCAGGAGGCTGGGGTCTCCCAGAGTAATGACCGGAGACGGAGATGCAGAACGGTGGGCGAGTCCTGGAAGAGGCCAGAGGGGCGCCTTCTTTACAGGAGTGGGAGGGTGTAAGGAGCCCGAAAGGGTTAAAAGCCAGCTGGGCTCCGCGGGAGCCCCGCCTCTGGGAGTGGAAATTCAAAGTGCTGCAAAGCTGCCTAGAAGACAGAGCCCTGGGAGGCTCGCCGAGCTCATTAACTTTTAAAGCGGTTCCTACCCCTTATCTCTCCCCAGCACCTTTCTAGAGGCAGCCTGGCGAGCAGGGATCTCTGCTCCAGAAGCAGTTGCTACTGCTTCAGTGACTCAGGCCCCCTGAGAAGTGCCTCCCCCCCCCCCCCACCCCCGCCACAGACCACTAATAGTGCAGCCAATTGACCCATCAGAGCTTCCCAGCACTTACTGGTCCGCAAAGCCTGCGAGATGGAATGCAGCTCCAAAAGGTGCCAGGCCCACTGCCAGGGTAATAATGCTTCAGACGTTGAAGCCTGAAGTTAAACCCCCGTAAAGAGAAAACTCAAGGGATCTAATTACACCTTCCAGGTAAAAATGCTACCATGGTCACTGCTAGAAAATCCGAGGGCTGTGGAGTGGGGTCCTCTGCGAGGCCCGAGGCCCAGACGCTAGACAGCGCGTTCCTGACCCCATGGCTGTCCACCGAGAGGTCAGGCTCTGCACATGCACAGCTGGCTGTGTTGAGAGCAGAGGAAATTTGTGCCGGGCCCTCTTGGGATATAAGCCGTTTACAAGCAGGCAATTTGACGGTTACACGGCTTCGCTGGGAGGCTGGTAGACAAGGTTTAAGTCCCGTTATCAGGCTTGCCTGTTCCACTTTGTTTCTCTGCTCAGCTGGCCTTGGGCAGCTTGGGTCAGTGGAAGCAACCCTGCTCTCCAGGGGTTGAGTCCCGCTTAGCCTCCAAGTGATGCGATTTGAGCATCTCGGTCTCTCTCCATTACATGGGGACATTTCCACCGTGAAACTTGTTATCCCTTCTAATTCTAACATTCGGTAACTGAGCACGAGAAGAACAGATTCGAGGGTACGCGTGGGTTTTAGGCAACTGGAATCGATGCCAGCTGGTTAAGACGGAAAGAGGTCTAGATGGTTCCCAGAATTATCAGGAGGGCTAAAAGCAAACCCAGCTATGGGCAAAGCTTCCAGAAGATGGCTCCCCTCCCAGCATCACCAGGACGCCACCCCCCCCTGCAGTTACATGCAGGGGGTGGCACTTTCACAAGAACAGACACATTTCTCTCACACAACATCATTCCTTGAGGCTTTATGTCCTTGCAGCTGAAGGCATTCCAACCCGATTAACAGCACATTTGACTTCATCTGAAACCCAAATGACTGATTTCTTCTAATTCTCCCTGGGAAGTCAGCTTCCTCATGCGTTCGGCGTGCGTCGACTGAATGCCTTCTCTGAGCGTTGCTCTATGCGACTTGATCCGCAACACCCCACCGCACCCTCGAGCAGCAATCAGTCTAAGGAAAGACCCAGGGAAGAATTGGGACACTCAGATCAGTTCTCAGATCCCCTGGGTGAGGGGTTATCCCTGGAAGTACATAGCCGAGCCCCTTGCCCAGCCGAGCAAGGGATACGAAGGGTTTCCCAAAGAAGTCCGCTCCAAATTCAGTCCTAAAAGAAAAGAGGGAGGGGGGCCTGGGTGGCTCAGTCGGTTGAGCGTCCGACTTCGGCTCAGGTCCATGATCTCACGGTCCGTGAGCTCGAGCCCCGCATCAGGCTCTGTGCTGACAGCTTGGAGCTGGCAGTCACATCCCTGAGAGGACAGGCCGGTTGGTCAGCATGGGAGTCCACACGTTTATGAGTGAGAGCTTGGGGGTCCCTCCGATACATTCACTTCGCTGTCCGGAGTTGAGAGCAGCTGCCGGGGGTCCCCAGAGCCTTTAGCTTACTTACGGGTCTTGGTCGATTACAAGATCCCCGCCGTCTGGGTCAGAGATGTGCCCCTGCGTTATGTTTTCGTGGTTTGAAAAACATTTGACGCACTGTCTAAATAGCGATTCCCACCGAAGACACGGTGAGATTAAAATCCTGGCCAACTGGAGGCACGGCCTGGCTGGCACGGCCCTTTTGCTCACCCCCCTGACCTCGGGTGGGGGCAGGGCAGGCCACCCAGACCCAAGAGCCGCAGATCGGAGCAGGCTCCTGGTCCCACTTGACCTGCCTCCAGCCACATCCCCAGGGACAGGCATTCTCTTCCGGGAAGAGAAAATTCACTTGTGATATTGCCATGCTATTAGAAGTATGAGGATCCAGGGGCAGGGTTTGAAAGGACAATGGCACAGCTTAGAAGGCCTTTCAAGTTCTCTGGGCCAGGAGAACGTTGCAAATGTGGGGAACCACTCTCTCTGCTACGCTTTCCTGGCCTCTTTCTCTCCACCACTCACCAAGCCCAGGCTAAGGGCTCCTTCCTTACCCTCCCACAGCACCCTCCGGGAATCTTCTATCAAAACAGCTACTGATAGAGAAAAATTATGTTATAAGATGGCCAACAGGACTGATAGGGGAATTTCGGTCCCGGCCCAAAGACTCCCCTTCCGGGTTCTTCCTGCCCCGCTTGCCACACGCTAAATTACTAATGCGGAAGTAACAGACTATAAATTGTCCCCCACGCTTACGCTCGGGACTCGGACCTCTGGAGGGTGATCTCTTCTGAGCCCGCCGGTGTGAAATAAACCTCCCGCCTTCCAAGATCGCCGAGCGCTGCTTGGTTCTTCCGTCGAGTGATCCAAACCAGGCTCCGTAACATTACCACGCTGCCCTACATGAAGTCCTACCCGTCTGTCCTTCCCTGAGGGCTGAGACCTATTGCGGCTCACTTTTTATCCCCATTGCCTACCACGTACCTAGTACAAAAAAAGTTATTAAATAAATGTTGTAGAATACATGCGTTGTAGAATAGCCCGGTCTCCATGTGTGGTTGCACAGGTTGTGCACTGGGAGGCCTGCACAACCACGTACGACAGCACTGAGAAAAGACAGGACTTTATTGGCTAATTACGAATGGCTCAGAAAAATCATTTGGCCATCGTACGCTTTGTACCCAGGCAAATCGCCCATTCCGACAAGTTGTGAAGCATTACTGCACTGCTCTTACGAAGTAACATCCAAAGCTCCTCCAGCAAAGGTTGTAGTATTTAGGGGCTCCTGGGTGGCTCAGTCGGTTGAGCGACCGACTTCGGCTCAGGTCATGATCTCACAGTTTGTGAGTTCGAGCCCCGCGTCGGGCTCTGTGCTGACGGCTCAGAGCCTGGAGCCCGCTCCCGATTCTGTGTCTCCCTCTCTCTCTCTGCCCCTCCCCCACTCATGCTCTGTCTCTCTCTGTCTCCGAAATAAATAAACATAAAAAATTAAAAAGGTTGTAGTGTTTACAGTGCCACTCCTTCCTTGCCCGTCACCAACCTATTCTTTTTTTTTTTTTCTTTTAATGTTTATTTATTTTTGAGACCAATCTATTCTTAACTTGACCCAGGCGATCTCTCTTATTGCCTTCCAAGGATCCTTCAGCTCAGGGGATGCGGTTTCCGGATGGTGATGTACTCCCTTCGGAAGGCAGGACCCGGCAAGCTCCCTCTCCTGAACCGTCAGGAATGGGGCCAGTTAAACCTGGGCCTGGCGGGAGCCCCAGACTTCAAGCATGCCACGGAATGCCTAACACTCATCCTCTGCCTTGTCTCGGAGTAACTGAGGCCAGCCAGGAGGAGGGAAGAGCCCCTGTCACGAGCACAGAGCAAGGCGTGCCCTGAATCACCCTGAACAATCCAGCAGGACAACGCTCGTTGGAGACTGAGGGCTTTCTCCCGGGTAACTGGTTTTCCACCATTACTGGGCTCGTGAGAGACTCTTAGGACAGGGCTGCACGTGAGCTTAGAGACCGTCTGGCCCATCTCCCCTCATCAGGATTCAGAAGCTCAGGGACAGAGCCGAGGCTCAGTCGTCCACACCACGGTGGCTGCGGGAAGGCCAAGAGAGAAAAATTCATGGGAACCTGTCACCACCTGCTTTTCCCACCGAACCTGCTAAGAGGATCCTAACTTAGATGTTACACGTTCCTCTTAGAGACCGGCTCCCACGTATCCACCCCGCCCCACGGGCCCTGCCCATGACGCTGTCAGGCTACTTGCTGCTAGAACACGACGTTCTCACACCTCGTGGACCTTGCATCTGCAGCCCCACCGCCAGGCAGGCCCTCTCCCTCCCCGGCCACACACCCTGGTTCCTTTGGGGACCAGCTCCGATGCCACCACTGGCAGGGACCTCCCCACCCAGCCCCTCCTCCCCTGTCCACAGACGGAGCCAATCTGTCCCCTTCGCGTTCCCCTGCAGGCTAGACTTCCTTTAGAGATCCGACCCGGCCAGTTTCCTGCCTGCCACGCCCCCGTGGCCACCCCCTCCGATTTCAACCCCAGCTCCCCCCTTGGCCTTCCGGTTCCAGCCCCAGTGGCTCCTGGGAGCACTACCCTGCACGTCTCTCACCACGCTCTCTCTCCCAGGGAGCCCTCACTATCTCCAGCTCCAGTTGTACACTTGGGTTTTGGCTTATTTAATTTATTCAAAAATCGCTATCGCCCTCCCGCCACGTGCCAGGCACTTGGGATGGCGGGATAACAAGAGCCGCGCGCTGTCACGATGTCACGTCCTGGGAGTATGGGGGCAAGACACAGGCACCAGCCACATAGCCAGGGCATGGGGTGGAGACCATTCTGACGGTGACAGGTGACAGGTGAGGCAGGAAATCCAAGTGAGGCATGGAGAGCCGCTTGCCCGAGATCTGTCCCCACCCTCAGACTCCGCAAGGTAGGCTCTGTAGCAGTGGGGACGCTATACCTGGGCTGCTACAGCCCTGAGAGCCAGAGGCAAGCCATACGTGTTTGCTGATTGAATCAATGAACGCGGCTTTCTGAGCCGCCCGTCACCGGCCCCTGAACTCCTTGAGGGCAGAGGCTACTTACTACTCAGCTCTATGTCTCCAGCACCTGCCACACGACAGCCCGGGAGTCTCCCTCCAAGATGCCTCATCCGGCTCGTCTTCAGTAAGCCGGAGGAGGTAGACTGCCCGCCAGCTCTCACCTAAGGCGAGAAATGCTTCCTGGCTGCTGGGTCTATGGAGCTGGAATAAATGATCTCATAGTTTCGTCACTCGGCCGACCTCCTAGTGCTTTATAAACCGCGACGTGTGCTTCGTTTGTTCATCGAACACAGCTGTATGGGGTACGGACAGATGCCTGTGACACTCGGGATCACTATTACTCCCCGGAAGAGAACGTGTCCCAGCCTTCCTCCAAAACCCGTGCTCCCTCCCAGACATCTGACCCGGGAGCAGGCATCTCCCTTCGTGCCCCTGTGTGACCTCACAATGACAGGGACATTGCCCGCCTGGGACACCACTGAATCTCCAGCGACCGACATGGTGCCCAGCTTACAGCAGGAACCTAGTCAGTATTTTGCAAAGAAGTGATGCCTTGCTCAGGGACCCAAGGCCAGATTGGTGGAAAAGGCGGTGACCTCTGAGTCTATCCAGACCTGAGCTCCAACCTTCAGGCTTTGGACAGTCACTTTAGCCCCTCTCTGCCCTGGCCTGTAAAACAGCACGGTAACAGGGTGCTGCTTCCCACACGGGGCCCGTCCATGGAACGAAACCCCACGTGGGAAAGCTTAGGAAAATCCTGTAAGATATAAGGTGGGACTGCAAGAAACTCTAGGGGTTCCCAGGTTTCCCGGGGAGGGGCTCTCACTCATGGTTTAAGGCTCAAAATCAGTGTCACCTCCCTGAGCAGCCCCTGCCTCCTGTCTCCCCAGGCCCCTGGCCCCTGACCGAGTTGTTTCATCACTGCCATTACTCGCTGGCTCGCCTGACTCCCCCGCTGCCCCGGGGTCCCTCAGGGCCAGGACTATGTCTGGTTTATTCTGAGTCCCCCGCGCAGAAGATCCTGGCACGGAAGCTGCTCTGCAAACTTGCTGAATCGAATCCTTATCCAACCTTCCTTCACCTTTATTAAAGACGACAAAGACACATCTGCAGCCTGGGGACATTGTGGACTCCTCATCCAGCCCGTGGTTAATCTCAGGGTGCCCGGGCAGACCAGCGACGGTGTCCCAGAGACGCCCGGGGTTCCCGGACTCTGGGCGGCTCGTGCCCACGGCCGGCACAGATCCCTCGCGAAGCCCTCCTCCTGCGCTGCTGAAACGCACAGCCTCCGGAGCCAGACGCCGGACCAAAGCCTGGTGGCCCGAGGGGTCACAGCGGGGCTTGATGCCAGAACTCTCTGTGCCTTGGTTTCTCTTCTACGAAATGGAGTGGTAATGAGGCCTGGCTTGCAGGGTCGTTTGGAGAATCAAATGAGCCATTCGGCGTACATCTCGGAGAAAGCACAGACTTTGTAAATGTCCGTGCTGTGTAAATGTCCACCCTGTTCTCACAGAGACAGGATACACGCCAGCCCAAGGGTGGGTTTCAGAGGTGGGATGGAAAACCTCCCTGCTCTGCTCCCAGATGCGCCTTCCACGTCCACCTTGGAGGCTTAAGTGACTGGATGACTCACGTCTCTGAGATTAAAATAGGAGAGGGCAGTAGATCTGGGGCTGGCTTCCTGTGTCATTCCTACCATCGTTGGTCCTTTGGCGGCACGGTGCTCGTCGCAAATGAGCAGTACCCGTCTCTCTCTAACTAGGCTGCCACCCCTGGGTGACCAGCCCCGAGCCTCCTACCCGGTCAGTACTTAGAATACGGTAGCAGGTGCACTGCCCCTCGGTTGCTACACTGTCTGAGACCCTATGTTCTGCATAGAAGAGCTCTCCGTGTTCAAGGCACTGATATGCGCCGCGGCAGGCGGGGCCAGCAGCCTCCACCCTGGCCCTTCCTCTCTCCTGCTCGTGTCTGATGCCCGCCTCCCTCCGCTGGGAGGATCTGGATTACCCCAAGGGACCAGCGAGTGCCAGTGGCTGGTTTAGGAGTAGGCCCGTGGCCCAGCTCCGCTCGGTGTGAGGGAAGAGGTGGGGGTCTCCGGAGAGGCTTCTGGGGAAGCTCTCTCTGCTGGAAAAATTTAAAAATACACGGAAGGGAAAAGCATTGCCTTCTCCCACCTCGATGACCCTGCGGCTGTGGCGTCGACCCTGAAGCGAAGGAGCACGATACACCGTGACTGGGAAAAAGAAGCTCCTCGAGGCTGCCTTTTCTGTTACGAGGTCGGGTCAGAGGCATTCGGCTGACAGCAGTCAAAACCCCAACTGGCCAACGATTTGGATCAGGAACGAGCAAACTTTTGCTTCCGAGGGTCGGATAGTCAGTATTTGAGGCTTTGTGGGCACATGGCCTTTGTCACGGGCTCATGCCTGCCCTTGCCACTCCAAAGCCCCACCAACAATGAGCACACAGACGAGGCTGCCCGTGTGCCAGCAAAACGCAATTTACAAGACCAGGCAGCAGACTGGATGTGGCCATCTGGTTTAAACCGGAGAGGAATCCGTCGTTTACTGAATAACAGAACAGGAGGAAGGTTCTGGGGCTGGTTCGGGATCTGTGACGTGGTGTCTCTTCATTCTTCCCTCCCAAGGCTCCAAGAAGGCTGTCCTAGACCGGGGCGTCCCCACCGCACAGGGCACCACCCAAGGCAGAGTGGGGACCCCGGTGTCTCCCACACGGCCCACACACCTGTCCTTGTGTGTCCCCATGTCCGGCTGCAAGGCATGTGAGAAGTGGGTGAGCGAGAAAACGGTTGGCGATGACTCTGGGGAGTCCCTCCCGCCGCCCCCTGCCCTGAGAAATGTCAGCCCCGGGGAGTCGTCACCAAAAGGAAAGGGACTCAGAGCAGGTGAGCTGACCAGCTTCCCTGGGCTGCGACAGCGCCTCCAGGGCACAAAAAAAAAAAAAAAAAAAAAAAAAAAAAAAAGCCTAAAACTTCTTTTTTAAATACTAAATATTACTATTAACAACGAATTAAATGACTTAAAATTACAGTTATATTGAAATCTTAAAAACGTAATTGCAGAGGCAAGAGGAACGCCGGGGAAATTACTAGAAGGCGGCGCCAGAAAGGAGATTTCTAAACGAATCTGTATAATGCTTTGCAAAGTGCACTCACGTACTCTTGATACTCTTGGGTAGAGGCCTTGGTCCCTGGTTTACGGGCTAACCTGACGGAACTGGGGTCTCCTGCAGGCCCAGGATGGCTTCTGTCTACAACACCTGTTATATGACACAGGGCTCTCAGGAGACTGGCGCAAAGGACCGAGGGCCGAGGAGCCAAGCTGTTGGGTCTGGAAACGCAGGCGGAAGAGAGCCAAACACTGTGTCCGAGAAGATGCCACACTTGTTCCGTTGGGCCCTGTGACGACACAGAGCTCAGCTCCAGGCAACCAAGCCTCGGGGTCCAAGCCTAGGTCCTTCCTAGGGGAGCCCTTGGAAGGCACCTGTGGGCCAGAGTCCGACTACAGATTAGACTTGATGACCCTGAGTCCCCAGGGCCCTTTTCACCCCCCCCAGATTTGAGAAGTTTGGCAAAGGAGCATCGGGGAGGACGAGGGGAAGCCGAGGAACCGCGGAGGTGTGACAGCAGGACCTGTGGGTCAGAGCTGGACCAGGGCTGGGAGGAATGGCATGGGGGATGGGAAAGGCCACGCAGTCAGGGAAGCCGTGGGAGCTGCTTCGTCACTTCTGAGAGACCTGGGGCACCCTGGGCAGGAGGAGACGCTGCCTGTCCCTCTACCTTCTTGCCCCCGGGCTCTAAGAGATCAAAGACTGGCCCACGCTCAGCCCTGCAGGAGGTTCAGAACAGGAAGGAACCTCAGAAATGACCCTCACCAGCTTCCTCCCCCACCCCCACCCCCTCACCGCGCGCGCGCGCGCACACACATACACACACACACACACAACCACATACGCACAGCCACACACAGTATCCCACGCACACAGTGCATGTAACATCAATATTGGATATTTTACAGACGAGAAAACCAAGACGGAGCGACATGGGGGGGGGTGCTCGTGTCCGCCCGACGCACACATAGAGAGGGGACCTGGATCCCGCGCTGGACGCCACCTTCCCCTCCCTTCTCCCCCCCTGCTCTCCCGGTCATGGATGGTTCTGCCTAGCTGGCAAGTGGAGTCGGGGAGGACAATGGCCAGGATGGCCACCATGGCCTTGAGACCCCACTGCCAACAACCGGCCCTCCCGGGACGCAGCCTTTTCTTCGTTCTTCACCCAACGCTCAGCCCGGCACAGTGGGACCTTTGTGAGAGGCTCAGATGTAGACAGAGAAGAGAGATGGGGACAGGGGCTTGGAGGCATGGAGCAAACAGCCTGTTTCGTCTCCAGGGCAGCGGCAATGAGCTGGCCCAACTCCTGTCCAGTGTCCTCCAGGGAGAATGGAGGAGGGGTGTTAAAAATGAAACGCAGGGGGCGCCTGGGTGGCTCAGTCTGTTGAGTGTCCGACTTCGGCTCAGGTCATGATCTCGCGGTTCACGGGTTCGAGCCCCGCGTCGGGCTCTGTGCTGACAGCTCGGAGCCTGGAGCCTGCTTCGGATTCTGTGTCTCCCTCTCTCGCTGCCCCTCCCCTGCTCATGCTCTGTCTCTCTCTGTCTCAAAAATAAATAAAAACATTTAAAAAAATTAAAAAAAAGAATGAAACCCAGGCAGACAGAACGCATCCCCCAGGGTGTGGACGGAGACTCAGCTGAGGCTGTATGCAAATGGCCGGCTGCCTCCCAGTCTGGTGTCCCTGTGCCTGGCACCTCCTGGCTAGAGACAGAGGCATGCATAATGTTGGGGACCCCAGGCATTCCTTCTCCAGCTACCATATGTAACCTACGTCTGCCAGTGGTCACCTCAGGTCTCCCTGGCTTTGTCTCCAGGTGGGGAGGCCTTCCCGGGGGACCAGGCATGTCCCGGCCCGCCCTTGGGCCCCGGCTGCCCTTCGGCAGGGGAAACTGAGGTCTCTGAGCCTCCCACAGCTGAGAGGGAGAAGGGATAGCAGGCAAGACCACCTATATTCTGAGGAGAGAAGGGAAATCTTTTTTTTTTTTTTTTAATTTTTTTTTTCAACTTTTATTTATTTTTGGGACAGAGAGAGACAGAGCATGAACGGGGGAGGGGCAGAGAGAGAGGGAGACACAGAATCGGAAACAGGCTCCAGGCTCCGAGCCATCAGCCCAGAGCCCGACGCGGGGCTCGAACTCGCGGACCGCGAGATCGTGACCTGGCTGAAGTCGGACGCTTAACCGACTGCGCCACCCAGGCGCCCCGAGAAGGGAAATCTTTTTGAGGGGAGGGCGCAGAACCGGGGGACTCCAAAGCAGAGATAACGAACATTTCTGTCTGGATTTTGGAAAGAGATTGCCTCTCTGTCCGGGGGCAGGCTTTCCATCCGGGAGACCCAGGTTGGCTGGGGCGTGTTGGCCAGGTCGGCCTCGGACTTGTCGGGTCTAAGGACGGCTCAGATGTTTCCAGTGAGCCAGTTAAGCCCTCACAAACACCTGCCCCCTTCTCTCTGGAACTTAGGAGGGCAGTCGAGGGAAGGGGGATCAATTCTTCGAGAGGTATACAAATGGATTGTTTTTAATTCCTACATACTGCAAACCGAGCTAAACTCTGCCAGACGTGTTCAGAGAAAGGATTTGTAAAGTTAAACCAAAACCAGGAACGGGGCCTCCAGAGCATCCCAAGGAAACCTTCCCATTTAATAGAAATCACATGCAAATCCTTTCCCTCTGATGGTGCCCACAGCAGACCGTACCTTAAAGCCACACAGGCCTGTTGTGCGTCTTGTTTTTGGTTTTGGTTTTTTTTTTTATCACTGAGGAAGATCGTTCTTGCTTTTCTATGTAAAAATTCCCTCAAATTTCCAAGGCTTTGTTCCGAAAGATGATGCGTCACTTGAGGTGACTATTACCTCTCCCGGGTCAGGCACCTCAGATGCTGGGGGCCATCCTTGGCAACCGAGGGAGGAACATTCCAGGTGGGCCAGCAGCTTGTGCTGTCAGGTGGCCCCAGGCTACGCTGTCACCTGAGGTCTTGCCACAACAGAGCCAGCCCTAGACAAAGCCCTCGCAGGCTCTGAGACCCCAGGGCAGAGCCCATCCTTCCAGACCTTCCCACGCAGTCCCCTGTTCGCCCCCCGCAGACCCCTGCTCCACGTGAAGCTGCGCAAACATCCCTGTAAGATATTATGCCTTTGTCACCTCCCTCAGATGGCTCTTTCAATGGAAACTTTCCCAATGTTTTGACTGATTTCCACACACCTGAATTGCGGCCTACTCTGTGCCACGATCATCATCATGATGGATGAGGCAGAGTTTCTCTCCTAGAAGAGAACGTCTCATCCTTGACATTCGCCTTTCCCGCCAGGGCACCTAGCCTGGGCGCCTAGGGGGCTCCCTTGCAAGCCTGGAGACCTGACCCCAAACCCGGTCTCACCCGCCCAGATGGAGCACCTGTGCGGAAGCTCCAAGGCCGGCCTGGATCTTTCTTTTACTCTCAGCCGGTGCCCCGGGGTCAGGTTCCCAGGCCCGGCCGTCACTTCACTCATCTTGTCCGTTTGTATAACTGAGCACTACTCGCCCGCCAGGCCGCCCACCATCCGCCAAGCCCCAAAGGGGCGCTCCCTTCGTGCTTTTGTCACTCCTGACGACAGAAGTGGCTGTGTCCTGAGAGAGTCTCTCAAGCGCGTCCATTCCCAGCACAGCGGGCTTTGTGGCGGGGGCGCCGAGTTCCCCTTGGCGAAGGGACTGGGAGCCTTCGGCCAAACTTTAACCTTGATGGGGGGAGGCGGTGTTCTCGTCACCCCAGCCGCTCGTAGGCTGTAGAGATGTGAAGGAAAAGGTTGGAGAAGAACCTATTTTTAGCCCACCTAAGGAGCGTCCCCGGTCGTCATCAGGCCCGTGCCTGATGGCATGCAAGGTCTCAGTCACCCCCACTATCAGGAGGGCCAATAAAGCAGAACCTCTGTCTCCACAGAAGAGACTCTGGCCTCATTCCCAACTTCCCCTTCCTGTGCTCGAGGAGGTAAACACTCAGTTCCGTGAAGGCAGCTGGGATAAAGGCCAAGCTTCTCACGCATATTACCTCACCCCTGCTTCCTGCCTTGGGTGATGCCCTAGTTTATAAGGACTCGGGTGGATCGAGGCAGCCAGGCTGGGCTCCCGCCCCCTTCGGTGAAGCCCTGACTTTTGGGCCCTTGCCCTCTCCTTGGAGTCCCCTTTGCTTCTGGAGTCAGCTTCCGGCCCAGACCAGAGGCAGCCTCCACGGGCAGTGCGTGGGCCCCTGAGACTTGCGGAGCCGCTGTGGTTGGCACCCCTCGCTCCCCTAAAGGTTCACCTTCCCACTCCTCGGCCTCTTCTTTCCTCTGGCTTCTGCCATTGCGCTTCCCCCTTGCACCCCTCTGTCCCCCTTCTCTTTTTATCTCCCCAATTGCTTATGCCCGAGCGAGGCCCCCCGACCACCCCGCTTGGCTCTTGGTATCTCGAGTCCAAAGGGCTTTTCTGTGCTCTAGGAAGGGAAACTCCTCTGTGCTTATCCAAACCCGTGGATGAGCAAAGAGCCACAGGTCAACCAAGAAGATAGCGTAGTTTAGGGACGCCTGGGTGGCTCCGTCGGTTAAACGTCCGACTTCGGCTCAGGTCATGATCCGGCGGTTTGTGAGTTCGAGCCCCGTGTCAGGCTCTGTGCTGAGAGCTCAGAGCCTAGAGCCTGCTTCAGATTCTGTGTCTCCCTCTCTCTCTGCCCTTCCCCTGCTCATGCTCTGTCTCTCTCTGTCTCAAAAATAAATAAAACATTGAAAACAAAAATTTTTTTTTAAGAATATAGTGTAGTTTACAAGCTACAAAACAGGGAGGGGAGTAAACCCCTGTATTAAAAACTCCAACCTTTAAAAAACACTGCAATTTAGAAGCAGAAAGGAACAATTGAAAGATCCTCATTGGGGCGCCTGGGTGGCTCAGCCGGTTAAGCGTCTGACTTCGGCTCAGGTCATGATCTCACCGCTCGTGGGTTCGAGCCCCGAGTCGGGCTCTGTGCTGACAGCTCAGAGCCTGGAACCTGCTTCGGATTCTGTCTCTCCCTCTCTCTCTTGCTCTCAAAAATAAATAAACATTAAAAAATAAAAAAAAAAAATAAAAAGATCCTCATTACTCCCTGAAAAATATTGCCATTGCCCCATCACTGCCTGGAAAGAGTCACCACATCAGTAGAGGAGTTCCAAGCAAATGTCCTCCTGGGGCCTTAACGGGCATCTGTCAGGAGGCCCGGACTTCACCTGTGAGAGAGCTGGGGGCACCGGCCAGAAATGGGGCGGCAAAGCGAGGCAGGCCGATGACGGGCGACCTCTGAGCCCTGTCATGACGGTCAGCACTTGCTTCAGTCACAAAATACCACAGAGTGGGCGGCTGAGACAACCAGAATTTATTTCGCACAGTTCTGAGGCTGCAAGACCAAGGTCAAGGTGCCGGCTGGCTCAGTTCCTGGTGAGGGCCCACCTCCTGGCTCACAGACGGCTGCCTTCTCGCTGCGTCCTCCCACGGCAGCCCTGGTGTCTCTTCCTCTTCTTATGAAGACACTTAACCCCATCCTGGGGCCACCCTCCTGACCTCATCTAAACCCAGTTGTCTCCCAAAGGCTTCACCTCCAAATAGCAGCCCCTCGGGGGTTAGGACTTCCTCGTGTGACTCTGGGGTAGGGGGGCACAAAATTCCGTCTATAGCTCCCTTATCGCCGGGGGAGAAGTTCCTTGAGCATATGGATACCCCAGAGCAGAGGCCTGTGGGCTGCATTATTCCTAATTATATCCCCCATGTGACAGAGCTGTATGTTTGGAATTCAGAATCCCGCCAGTCTGCTGGTTAGAAAGGCCAGGGCAGCCCCTACAGAAACATGGAAGGCATTCAATTTCTCTAGAATCCAACTGTTATTCTGCACATGGTCCCCGGGAAGCCGGGGGCCCCAAGGCTCCTCGAATCTCTGAGGGGAATGACTATGTATGCTTCAGAAAGAAATAACAGCAAAGCAGTTGTTGTCTTGTGACGATAGGGCCGATACAACACAAGAATTGGTGGGGGGGGGGGGTGGTAAGGGCTGAATGCGGACCCCACTGAATCGTCTTCACTTGAGCACAGCGTTGGCAGGGTAGTTTGATAAAGCCTGGCTAATGTGAAATCACGGTAAGGATCTGGTTCGTTAATAATTCATTGCAGTCCTATTTGCCACTCTGTTACCCAAGATAACATTTTGTAGGTCAGCCTCCTTTCCAGTTCCATTAAGAAATCATGAATATTTGGGACGCCTGGGTGGTTCAGTCGGTGGAACGTCTGACTCTGGCTCAGGTCATGATCTCGCGGCTCGTGGGTTCGAGCCCCGCGTAGGGCTCTGCGCTGACGGCTCGGAGCCCGGAGCCCGCTTCGGATTCTGTGTCTCCCTCTCTCTCTGCCCCAATCCACTCGCATTTTGTCTCTGTCTCTCTCAAAAATACACAAACATTTAAAAAAAGTTTTTTTAAAGAAATTATTAATATTTGCGATTTAGTGAACTATTATGAATAAGTTCGTAAAGAAAGTAGAGAAAACTGACCTAAAACATTGTGGTCCTCGGCAACAGAATTGTAAATAGAGCCGTAATTATTTTTATAATCAGTTACAGAGATAGCATACCCATGTTTTCGTTTTTAAGTAAAATACATATCGTTATAGTCATAGGCACGTGATAGTCATAGGATTTTGAATCCCACAGATAGGCTTTCTCCCAGTAATTCCTCAAGTCTCCAGATTAACCCTTCCTCTGTCGCTTTCTTGAGCTCTCGTGCCACTCTGCCTTCTTTTGTGTCCTCAGAAGGATATGATCTTGTCCCTCACGACATCTTGGTGGTTATGTTCTTTTCGAAACACGATGCTGTATGAGCTTATCTCAGCCTGTCACCAAATCGTTACTCCCTGCATGTCACAAGGACTAGGGCCTCGATACCTTGTGTTAAACGTTACAGTTTATCCCCAGCCCACACTTTATAAATGTATGAAATGACTAATTAAGACTTAAAACATGACGGAAAACCTGGGGGCAGACTTTTACTCCTCTGTTTTATCCAAACTATAAAGCTGGGAAGATTTAACTTCTCTGCCATAGAAGCGAAGTTTTCCTTCACTGCCGTGTGCCCCGAGTTGTGAGAACCCCCATTCTTTTTGTGGGAATAGGGGAAGACTCATAGATGCTTTTTGCCGAACCTATAGTCAGGGTCTGAAAGTGGGGTTCCCTGTACCCCTATGTACTGCTCATCCTTTAAGCCAGTTTGTCCCCCCCCCCCCAAATGGATGACCCCCTTGAGAGCCCACGTTTTCATGATTCTGGGCATTATTTTCATGATAAACAGAACTGGGAGACCGGGGAGATGAGGGACAGACACGGGCTAGATAGAGAATCAGTGTGACTATAAAAAAAAAAAAAATCAAATAAGGAAAAAAAGCAGTTGGTGTTTTTAAAGACGAAGAAATGTATTCCATCTGCGATTTGGCTCTGTGTGTCGCAACCAGAGACGAAGGAATTTTTGAAGGAGACTGAAAAGCGATTTTCGGGTTTTTTTGTTTTTTTTTTTTTTCAGATCCATTACTTCACTAGATGGTATTTCAAGCAAGCATGGGAAGGTCTGAGAATGCCAGGTTTCTTCGTAAATCAGATGTAAAATGAGAAGGCCAGCCAACTCACAGGAACCCAAGGATCCCTTGACTAAAAGTGGTCCAGGAGAAAGAAGGAAGTGGGGATATACCTAAAGGAAGTTAGCAGAGGAGTGGGAAATGAGAGGAAAAAATTTTTTCGACTGAAGAACATACATGGTGCAAGGAACTTAAAGACACGCTATGTGTTTGCTAAACAGGTCAGGCAGGTGGCAAAGAGAAAAGTCTGCTTGAAGCTAATTCCAACAAACATATTCTCAGTGACAGGCACCAGAGCTTAGGAGTTTTTTTTTTTTTTTTAATTTTTTTTTTCAACGTTTATTTATTTTTGGGACAGAGAGAGACAGAGCATGAACGGGGGAGGGGCAGAGAGAGAGGGAGACACAGAATCGGAAACAGGCTCCAGGCTCCGAGCCATCAGCCCAGAGCCTGACGCGGGGCTCGAACTCGCGGACCGCGAGATCGTGACCTGGCTGAAGTCGGACGCTTAACCGACTGCGCCACCCAGGCGCCCCTAGCTTAGGAGTTTTCAAAACGGGGGCGGGAGTAGAACAAGTGATCAGACCTTTGCATTTTTTTTTTTAATTAAAAGTTGTTTTAATGTTTATTTTGAGGGAGACAGAGACGGAGTGAGAGTGGGGAGGGGCAGAGAGAGAAGGAGACCCAGAATCCGAAGAGGGCTCCAGGCTCCGAGCCTTCAGCACAGAGCCTGAAGCGGGGCTCGAACTCACGAACCGTGAGATCGTGACCCGAGCCAAAGTCGGATGCTTAACCGACTGAGCCACCCATTCTTAACATGGGGATTGACCAGCCCAAGGAACAGATGTGGCCAGTACTAGCTTTCTGCGGGACAGCATGTTGGGAGCCACAAAGGGGTCCCTGGGGGAAAGGTGGGGGAGCGGGGTATCCCCACAGGAGCCTGGGGCCAGCCCTCCGACCCAAGCCCAGAGCCCCACACACCGTGGAAGCTGACTGTTGCTGGGGTCTTCAAAGCCATGTAGGAGAGATCCGACTCTCACGCCTACACCCATCTGAAAATGTTGGTTGGAGCTTCTCGATGAACCCTAAGGCAAACTTTGGGTGATTAAGAAAGACTGCAAAGTCTCCTGGAAAAGAGACTTCTTGAACCTTCCATTCCGCACGAACTTCATGTTGTGGGTAAGTTGAGTTGAAGACTGTTGACAGAAGAGATGAATTAAATTTATTCAGACGAATTCCAAAATACCTCATCCTAGAGACCAGATTTGAAGTGATTGTAGGTCCAGAAGTCGAGGAAACATTTGTGGAAGAGATTTTGAGGGACAAACATGTAGCTCCTCCCCCTTTTTGTACCTCTCCATAGTTTTGTTCTCGGAGGCCTGGCGTACAAAACTTTGAAGGATCCCCCAACCTTTAGTGTTTCGGGGGCTACGTAATCATTTAGGCAAAGCGGATTCTCCTTTCTTCTGATGACCCAAGGAGAACTTATTATACCCAACTTTGACCCTATGCGATTGCTTCTAGCCTGATGATGAGCCCCTCTTCATGGCCCAGAATTCCTCCATCCCAAGGAAGACTCCATATGTAAATGTTCAACAGAAAGAAAACTTACCCTGAGAGTCCTAGACCTGCCTGTTGCTGGCCCTTTTGTGGAGGTCTGTGCATGGTGAGAGGACATCAGTGCCAGTACAAGGCAAGGCAAGAGACAGAGGCTCGTCCTCCCCACATCCCTTTAAGTGAGCCTGGCTCTTACCTTCCTCAGCGGCTCCCCCAAACCACTCAGATCTCCTCTTACCCTCTGTCAGGCCAGTAAGCCTTAAGGCACAAGGCCCACTGGGTTTGCTTCATACAAACTTCCTTGCTCTAGAGCCCGTTCTGTATTATTTTGTTCATGGTGTTTTACTATTTGTCCCTTTTACAGACGAAAATACTGAGGCGAACTACAATAAGAGTTTTATAAAGAAGAGCCCTTAATAAGTACCATGAACCAACCAAATCGTCATAGATTCATTATCTTTTTTTTTTTAATTTCTTTTTTATGTTTATTTATTTTTGAGACAGAGAGAGACAGAGCATGAACGGGGGAGGGGCAGAGAGAGGGAGACACAGAATCTGAAACAGGCTCCAGGCTCTGAGCGGTCAGCACAGAGCCCGACGCGGGGCTCGAACTCACGGACCGCGAGATCATGACCTGAGCCGAAGTCGGACGCTCAACCGACAGAGCCACCCAGGCGCCCCTAGATTCATTATCTTATTTCAATTTCTAACAACGCAGTGAGCTGGAGAGTCTTCCTATTACCAATCTCCAGAGGAGGAAACTGAAGCTCAGAGAGGTTTAGTTGCTTCTCCAAGGCCACACAGCTAATGAGTGGTGAGCCCGGATTCAAAGCTGCTGGGTCTGACTCTAAGGCCTCCTCCCTCTTTCTCCACCTCGTGCCCTCTCCGCCCTCCTCCTTAACCACTAGAAATTAATTATCCAAACGTACAAACAGCCTTTGTAACATGTATGTTTGCTCTTGTAAACAAAGCATGGAAAATTAGAAACATAAAAGCATCGACCCACCCTTGGATTGTTCTGGAAAATCAACGTCAGAGAAATCGGAAAGGCTTTCAAGGAACAGGATAGCTAAAAATACACCAGAGACAGTGACAATGCCTTAGCCCTGGGCAGGAGAGGGATCAGGGCAGCAGAAGAAAGGCCGCGTCTGGAGAAACTCCTTACCCATGCGGAGCCCAGAGGTACAGTGTCCCCTCTCAGGTTTTCCTCCCCTTCCGTCTCAGCCACTGCCCCTTCCGGGTTGGACGTGAGCAACCGGGTTCCAGAGGGGAAGAGAAGTGAGGCATACGGCAGAAGGTCAAGGACCCAGCCAGCCACATCAGTCCCTGTGACATGGTGGCCGGGATCGCAACACGAAGTCGCCCCTGAATGCGGGCCAGGCTCCTCACAGCTGCCTTCGGACCGGGGTTCTCTTAGGAGTCAGGCAGGGCTCGGCTGCAGGGAACCTCGTCTGTCTGAAAGCAGAACAGGACGGCCTGTAAGGGAACAAAAGGCTCACAGAATCTGTGGGACACAGGAGGAAGCTGACTGACCAGCCGCATCTTCGCAAATAAAAGTAAAAGAAAGGAAAGGAAAGGAAATGTGGCCAAAAGGTTCCGGTGCTGAAGAAGGGACCTCCCTGGATGCCTACACTTTCCTCCCTGCTCCACAGACCTGCAGTGAGTGCCCGTGCTTGCACAGAAGTGTATACAGGGGCCTTCCCCTGAGGGGCTTTCAAAGAGAAGCTAGAGTCAAGGAGGGAGTGGGCAGAGCCCTTTAGTTTTATAGCTGGGTAAGCTGAGGCCCCAGAAGGCCGCCAGCCCTGCCCAGCAGACCTCTGGGTAAAGCCCAGGCACAGATCCCTGCCCTTCCAGGCGGGGCGTCTCCTGCTAGCAGTGAGCTCCCACAGTGACCCAAGCCACAGAGGAGCTCAGATTCCGGGGAGCCCCCAAGCCCCACATGCGGATTCCAGGAAAGAACCATTTCACTAGAATTTTCAATGAAAGATCAAGTCAATTCATACTTAGATTTCAAGACGACGTCGGGGGGTGGCGTTTCATGCACAGACTTTTCTGAAGTCCTCTTTCTCCTTCTCTCCCACTGACCCTCCGTAACTTTTCTCTCACCCTGCCCCTCCCCCCCCTGCAAAGCCCGTCCCCTCCCAGTCCCCGGTGGACAGCTGTCTTTCCTTCTCTGCTTCCTTCATTTCACCTCCACTACTGATTCTCTCCCGTCGGGAAATTTCTGACTCTCCTGCCGCGGCCACTCCTCAGCACGTGCCTCCAGGAGTCTCTAGTCCTTTCTCTCCCCGCCTCGCCCTGACTCCGCAACGGAAGAGCCCAGGAAGGCAGCTGGCAAAGACAGAGTCCACTGTGGTTGGCGAAGGGCAAGGGGAAGGCCGTAGAGGCTCCTTTGCAAACCGCGTGGTCCCTGTTCACTCCCGCGGCGGAGAGAGGGAAAGCGACCCTCTTCTTCTTTCTGGAAGGTGGCTTGGCATCTAGAATTCCTCTCGGGAGCTCTCTGCAAACTTCCCACCCCCCTCGCCCCATCGCTGTCCTTGAACAGTTGGGTAAATCTTTAGAACATGTCACAACTTGCCCAGGTTCACAGCAAAAGCAGAAACACATTAAAGACACCTGGCTCCCGGCCTGACTTCCCTACCTCCACCCTGGCTTTTCCACCGTCAAACTCCTTTGAGTGGTTTAAGCACGAAATGTGGCAATTTCTGGTGCTGACCAAGCTGGAAAGCAGCAGGGACCCGCACCTTAGGTCACCACTGCCCACCATGATGGCTCAAATACTTTAAGTTAATTAAATCCATTTACTACCTACTCTGTGCCTTCGCACAAGCATTAATTCATGCCCCGTATGGAGATCAAACCCAGGAAGCATTTACATATGATCTCCTGCCCAGCATGGCACACGAATCATTTCCATCATGGAAAAAATCCAGGCAGGAAAACAATAGCCCATTGAAACGAGTTATGCAACGGAGCCTGCATGGTCAAAGTCCTCCTGGCTTTCGGTTAACACAGGGAGTTCAGGTTAAGAGGGCCGCCTGCTTATTGATGGGTTGATTGTTTATGAGAAGAAGAAACGTCCTCTTTTCCCTATATTCCCCCGCTGGCCGGAAGCCCAGATGCGGCCTCCAGCACCATCCTGCAAAGGCAGAGAACATTCTGTCGGCTTCTCCTCACCTCCTGGGTGCCACTGCCCCACGTTCCCCAAGCTAGACCCTTCAGGAACCCCCTGGGTCCCTCCTTGCCCTTGCCTCCTCATGTGACTGATCCCCACGGCCTCTGACACCCCTCCCCTCCTTTCCTCCTGTCTCTGCCTTGGCCTTCTATCACCCGGACAGTAATTTGTTTCCCTAAATCTCAGATTGGGTCACGGTTATCCCTCGACAGAAGCCCGTCTTTTGGCCAATGAAAAGGGATGGAAGTGAGAAGGCATAATAAGGACCCATGCTTGCTTGGAGACGCTCTTTCTCCCCCTCTGCCGTGGCAGCCGGCCGTGTTCTAATGAAGTTCTCCGTGAACCTGGGGCCCAGTAGGAAGCCCCTGAGGGACAGAGCGGCACCAACCTGCAAGGGCCAGACCGCACAAGTGAACAGCAGTGCTTTGTTTCCAGTGATCTTGAAGCTCCTGTTATCAGAACGTTATCTGCGCTGAGTTGAGGGATCGCTCCAGTTCCCTTCTATAGAGAATGTCATGACTTCCTCAAGCTCACAGCCAACGCATGAGTCAGAATCTGGAAAATAAAACCAGAAGGCTAAAACTAGTATCATACGATAAAGAATCTGACTGGCCTCTGTCCCTGGTTCCTGGGAGAGAGACTCTAGGTCCTCGGAGTTTCCCAAGTAATAGGAGTGTCTTCGTTATTCACGAGCCCCTGGGTTATATCTGAGTTTATGCTAATGAGCTGACTCACGTGGGCCCCCGGTTAGTTTCAGGGTGCTCTGATCGTGCTGGAAAGACCGACCATGTGGTTGCTTAGCGAGTTAGGGCCACTGGCATCAGCCTGACCTCCCAACCTCCAGGGAAGGGTGGGGGGCTGATGGTTGAGCCACATGTCACATGGCCAATGTTAAGCCGCATGTCACATGGCCAATGGTTCGATCAACCACGCCGTTATAAAGAAATCTCAAAACAAACTCTGGACACTGAAGCTTGGTGGAGACTTCTGGTTGGGGAACACGTCACCGTGCTGGGAAGGTGATGTGCCTTGATTCCACAGAGACGGAACACGGAAGCTCTGCGTCTGCAACCCTCCAGAACTTGCCGTACGTACCTCTTCATTTGGCTGTTTCTGACTTGCATCCTTTACAATAAAACGGTGACCGTAGTATGGCACTTTCCTGCGTTCTTTGAACCATTCTAGTGAGTTATCAAACCTGAGGGGGATCGTGGGAACCTCCCAGATTTGCAGCCAGTCAGTCAGAAATGAGAACAGTCTTATTGTGGGCCACACCCTTTAATTTATGGGGTCTGCTCTAACTCCGTGTAGTTAGTGCCAGAATTGAATCCCAGCATACTGGTTGGTGTCCGAATCAATAGACAGATAGGTCCAATGGTGGATCAAGCTGGGAGATCCAGGGGACTTAGCACAACGGGGTAGAGATGAAAGGCTGTGCATCGTTGGTTGTTGAAACCCCACCTAAGTCAACTTCTTCAACCTCTCACGTTCCCATCTCTTCTTTTTTTCTTACATTTATTTATTTTTGAGGGACAGAGGGAGACAAAGTGAGAGTAAGGGAAGGGCAGAGAGAGAGGGAGCCACAGAATCCGAAGCAGGCTCCAGGCTCTGAGTTGTCAGCCCAGAGCCCGATGCGGGGCTCGAACTCACGAGTGGTGAGATTATGACCTGAGCCGAAGTCGGACACTCAACTGACTGAGCCACCCGGGCGCCCCTTCACGTTCCCATCTCTTTGCAGACAAATGAAACCATCTCTTGCTGAGACACTGGATTCAGCCCGGCATCACTTGCCCTAACAGGGAAGGCTACCAACCATCTCCTCTCCCAGAGAGTGTGGTGCTCATGCAGGGATGAGAAGAGGACCCCACCCCTCATTCCAGCCCACTCTGTTTCACCCCCATTCTTATTCTGTACACATATTCCTCAGGGGTTAGGCCACCATTTACAGTTCCCGGGGATGGCTGGTCCCTTGAGTCTGCTTCTAATTTGCCTTCTAGCAATTTCTAAAAGCTCACTTGAACATCAAGACGTGAAGGAAAAATACACACGCCCCTTTGGATGGCCCAGATCTCTCACGTAAGCTTCAAAAACTGTCTACCTAAAAGGTGGCTCAAAAAAATACCACTTCAAAAACAAATGTTAAAATAACAGATGACATTCATCATTCCAGGCCTGTGTGTAGCGAGCATTTAAACGGAGTCTGGCAAAGCTCTAGGGAAGGGGTGGCAGGGTGGGGGGGTGGGGTGGTGATCAAAAGAAGTGTGACACAGCCCTTGGCCTCAAGGCCTTGAGCGTCTACTTGCAGAGACAAAGTTTATAAACGGAAAAAGTACTGCAAGGCAGGCCAGGATTACATTTCCAACTGAGTTGGGCAGATTGAGAGTCAGTCTGGGGAAGAATTTAGAGAAAGAATTGAGCCTCAGGGAAATGTCACAAGTGATGTGGGTCCCTGGTTCCTGGGAGAGAGACTCTAAGTCGTTGGCATTTTCCAAGTAATAGCAGTGTCTTCATTATTCATGAGCCCCTGGATTATATCGGAGTTTCTGGGTTTATTAGCATAAACTCAGCTATAATCCAGGGGCTCATGAATAATGAAGCTAATGTTATTTTTATTTTTATTCTGATGCTAATGAACTCAGATAGAATCCGGCAGACAGGCTGAGTCTTCGTGAGTTTCCAAAGAGGAAAAGGCCGCCCCTCCACTACGCAGCTCCTTTCCTTTCTCTTCCCTGAGAATCTGGCTTTGCCTCTTGCGTGTGGCACTTTGTTGTTGTTGGTTTGTTTGTTTTTTTTTAATGTTTATTTGTTTTTGAGAGAGAGAAAGTGCGAGCAGGGGAGGGGCAGAGAGAGGGAGACACAGAATCCGTAGCAGGCTATAGGCTCCAGGCTCAGAGCTGTCAGCACAGAGCCCCACGCGGGGCTCGAACTCACGAACCGCGAGATCATGACCTGAGCTGAAGTCAGACGCTTAACTGACTGAGCCGCCCAGGCGCCACTTGTGTGTGGCACTTTGAAGGGTACACAAGGTAACCCCAAACCAGCCCACTGAAGGTCAAGGGCAGAACAAATGTAGAATTCTTTGGATGTAGTGAGAATGGAAGTCAATGTACCATCCACCAAAGATCTTGCCTTCACTCAGATTAGCTCAGTCAGAAGGACAGCAAGGATCTCAGCCGGGTTACTAGGGAAAGACCTCTCCCCCGCCCCCAAAAAGAGTGCAAATCACCGTCTGGGACTGGATCCCAAAGAAATGACTGAGTGTGGGGAACCCGTGTGGGGCCCAGCTGGTGACTGTGGCTGGGGTTTTGGTACATGGGGCAGATAAGGCACCAGGAGTCCTCAGGTAATGCGATACTTAAGGGCAGCGATGGCGTGTCCTAGGTTCAGGTGGACTGTGACCTAGAGCAGAACCCAGCCATATGCAGCAGAGATTTAAAATCAGGGCTCCAGTCCCAGGCGTGGGGTGGGAGTATTCTGCTTCCTTTGGGAAATCTTCCCTAGATTAGTCTCCCTTACCCAGTCTAGGTTAGGGGTCCCTGCGGAAGGCTCCTACGGTGTTCTGTTCTTACCTCTCTTTTATTACCTTGCGTTAGAATCTTCCATTTCTATCTCCCCAGCTAGAATGGCACGCCTTGGGGACAGCCTCCCTCTTTGTAGCCATCAATGTCCTACATGCAACGAAGGCTCAGAAAACGTTGGTTGCTGCTCTATATGGAGATTGCAAATCAAGGAGTCGGGACAGAACCCTGCATTTAGGGGAGCCCGTGGTCCTGAGACCATGTGTGAGGTCAGAGTTTCCACAAGCAGATGAGACCTCGGACTGCTACGGAGACTTAGAGTCCATCTGCTAATGGGAGTGGCTCAGAAACTTGAAGGGGCGGAGCCTATGGTTGGAAGGTCGGTGAGGTCCCAGAGACATCAGAGCCTGTGGTTAGTTGGGGCCGGGGAATGTGACAAGAGCGTTCATGAGAACACTCACTGTTAGGCTTTCGTAGGAAAACCTACTCTGAGTAGCAAAGCTTACACTAATCACGCTCAAGCCATAAAATCCAAAATCAACGACACAACCCAAGAATGACTTTGCCTTTCTCCACTCTCTAGGGGGAAGGAAAAAACCTGTGCTCAAAATGTAGCTTCAGTTTCTGTCTTGACTTAGAGATGGTGTTTTTGGGCACATACGTTTCTAACCCCTCCAAATAACCACCCAGCCCTCCTCCCAAACACCCAGAGCAACTGACTGGTGCACCTGCTCTAGGCAAGTCCAATAAATGTTTACTGTGCAGAAGCGTGCCAGCAACGAAAGAAATCTTTATCGTAAATCACTGCACCTTGCCAGAATCGAAATAAACCTAAAATTACACCTGAAATGGGATGGGAAGGGAACTTGCCTCCAAGTAGGGTCAGAGAAATAGTGGGGAGAGAGAGGGTCTAAGCAACATCTTTGAGGCTCAGAATGAGGCTCTTCCTGTCGGCCCCTAGTTCTAATAAATAGCCCCAGGTTGACAGAGGCCAATGTGGGCCCTTCCTTGCAGCATTCCAGGCACCGGGCAGGGAGACAGCCGTCAGCCCAGGGCCGGTTCCATGGTGAAGGCCAGAACTTGCACAGCAAGGTCTTGGCCACCACCATCAATCAACCTTCAGAGGAACTTGATCCATGGTAGCATACCCCTCACATTCTAAAGAAGTTTCTGCCAGTCAGTGTCTGTTAACTGTCCTGCCACTAGGGACAGAGGTTGGTTACACGAAAGGCTGCCCTCCCCTTTCAGCTCCTCTAGGGACATAGTCATTTCGTTGCCCTTTCTGTTGCGGAAAGTCAGGGGCAAACGTGTCCTCCCCCACTTTAGGGCTGGGGAGAAGAACAGGGCACATGTTTTTCTTTGAACAGTTCCTGTCTTCTGGGCCACATTCTACGTGACTTACCCATCTCATGTCAGTGCACAGAACAACCCTGTGAGGTAGACTGTTGTCCCCACTTCACAGGTGAGGAAGCCAAGAGAAGTGATAGAATCAGGCTTAAAGGCAGGTAGACTCCAGGGTCTACTGCCCTCCCTGGGAATCTGGAGGTAAGAGGTCACAAAAGGCCTGGCATGTTGCCTCACTAGCCCTGCATCAGTGGGAGAGATGACAGAGGGCACAGTGGGGTGCACAGTGCCCCCACTGCATCATGAGAGGGTTCAAAATATCTTCCAATAATACACTTCGAAGTCAGACGGTGGCTCAGCAAATCAGAAGGGCTGGGTTTACACTTCAAAACTTGTCCTGGCCCAGCGGCAGGGTTGGCCTCTGCCCTTGTTGCATTTCTTTTTTTTAAGGATTATTTAAATTCAAGTTAGTTAACGTTGGGTTTCGGGAGTAGAATTTAGTGATTTATCACTTACATATAACACCGAGTGCTCATCCCAGCAAGTGCCCTCCTGAATGCATTTCTTTAAAGTCAGGCAATGTATTAACTGAGCTGAGGAATTCAGGGGTGGAACCAGACAGTTTCTAATACGTCATTGGCCCCTAAGATGTCAGTCATATCCCCTGGGTCCTCGAACCACCTGAAGCAGACAATCTCCAAGGAAATGAAGAGAGAGAGACTTGGGGGGGTAGGGGGGAGGGAGGGCACAGAGAGACCACAAGCATCAGAGAACACGTGAGTAAGAGGAGAAATGAAAACAAGAGAGAAAATAGAAGAGACTAAGAACACAGGGATATTTTTACAGTAAGACCTGTCTGCATGTGCATGAGTCTGCTGGGGCTGTCGTAACAAAGTACCACAGTCGGGGTGGCTTAACCAACAGAAATCTATTGTCTCACAGCTCTGGAGGCTGGAAGTCCCAGACCCAGGTGTTGACAGGGGTTGCTTCCTTCAGAGGGCTGTAAGATTTGTTCCAGGCCTCTCCTTTACCTTCTGGTAGTTTGCTGGCAAACTTTGGTGTTACTTATCTTGTAGAAGCTTCACCTCAATCTCTGCCTTATTCTTCACATAGTGCTTGCTCTCCTTGTGTTTGTCTGTGTCCAGGTTTCCCCTCTCTATATGGATGCCAGACATATTGGATTAGGCCACCCTAATGGCCTCATTTTAACTTGGTTACCTCTGTAAAGACTCTCTCCAAACAAATTCACATTCTAAGGTACTGAGGGTTAGGACTCAAACATCGTTTTGGAGGGACACAAGTCAGCCATAACAGCATGTATTTTCCTCACTTTTAAGAAGGGGTCTAAGCCTGTGACTTTTGAAGGACTTTTTTTAAAAAAAATCCTTCGATACAAAAGGCCATACAGAGAAAGACAGATACCATATGTTTTCACTCTTATGTGGATCCCGAGAAACTTAACAGAAGACCATGGGGGAGGGGAAGGAAAAAAAAAAAGAGAGGGAGAGAGCCAAACCATAAAAGACTCTTAAAGACTGAGAACAATCTGAGGGTTGAGGGGGGGGGTGGGAGGAAGGGGGGGGGTGATGGGCATTGAGGAGGGCACCTGTGGGGATGAGCACTGGGTGTTGTATGGAAACCAATTTGACAATAAATTTCATATTAAAAAAAAAATCCCTTGAAATCAATCAATCAGTTAATTGCCAACTGCTATCTATGGGATGTGTGTTTGAGTAGAAAGCAGTGAGGGTGTTGACCCTTTCACACGAAACCCAAATTTCTTGTGTGCTCCATTGCAAGACCCATACTCACAGAGGCAGACGCCTTGGAGCATCCCTTCTATTATCTGGCCAAGACCCATATTATAAAAACATTCTCTTCTCTCTCTCTCTCTCTCTCTCTCTCGCCTGCTTCTTCCACTGAAAGATGATGATGCTCCTATTCACTGAAGACTCAATGTCAGCAACAGCTGAAAGGCCAGAAAATTCTTTTACTTGGTGATATAAAATTCGGCTCCTTTTGAAGGGCAGTTGTCAGGTGGTACTCGAGAGCATGGACGCTGGTGCAGGACTTTCTGGGTTCGGGTCCCAGCTCCGCCATTTAGTGGTTATGTGATCTAGAGGAAATTCTCAAACTCAATAGCTCAGTTTCCCCACCTGTGATAAGGGGTGAAAATAGCACCTCCCTCCTGGATTTGTGAGAATTATGTGATGTGGTATGAATACATAATATTGAATAGAGCCTGAAGCCTAGCAAGACCCACGTAAATACTTGCCGTTAGTTAATAGTTAATGGTTACACTGTTTTGTTTGAAGTCAAATATAAACTTTCCCCCAGATACATTTTTAACCGTCTAAAGCCCACTGAAGATCGATCGGAAAGTACAGAAGAAGACAATATACAGAGGCAACAGATCTAGAAGTTTAGATTCAGATTCAGTAGAGGCTGGAAAAAGACAATAATCATGATTAGAAGGAGTCATCGCCAGCAACCAGTTCATGAGAAGGAAGCGGCAGCTCCCGCGTAAGCTTCGTCAGGGACTGTGGGAAGGATGCCAAGGCACATAACAACAGACTGCCAACTAAGAAGCACTTAGAGGTGCGCATAAAGGTAAAAAAAAAAGATCACGGTCATCAGGGAGGAGGATTGGGTGCTGAGAAGTACACTCAGGAAAAACACAGGGGCAGTCACAAGGGCCAAGGGGTTAATTTGCTTACCAGGCCCCCATCACCTCGTACCTGGGTTACTGCAATGGCCTCCTCTGTGGCCTCCCTGCTCTGCCTTTATCACTGCCTCCTCTGCCCCCATTCTCCACACAACAGCCAGAGCGATCTTGTTAAAACATAAGTCAAATCAGGGGCGCCTGGGTGGCCTAGTCAGTTGAGCATTCGACTCTTGGTTTCAGCTCAGGTCACGATCTCGTTCGTGAGCTCGAGTCCCACGTCAGGCTCTGCGCTGACAGGGGCAGAGCCTGCTTGGGATTCTCTCTTTCCCTCTCTCTCTGCCCCTCCCCCACTCACACTGTGTCTGTCTCTCTCAAACAAATAAATAAACTTAAAAATATATATATTGGGGCACCTGGGTGGCTCAGTCGGTTAAGCGTCCGACTTCGGCTCAGGTCATGATCTTGCAGTCCGTGAGTTCGAGCCCCGCGTTGGGCTGTGTGCTGACAGCTCAGAGCCTGGAGCCTGTTTCAGATTCTGTGTCTCCTTCTCTCTCTGCCCCTCCCCCCGTTCATGCTCTGTCTCTGTCTCAAAAATTAATAAACGGTAAAAAAATTAATATATATATATATTTAAAAAAAAAAAACACATAAGTCAAATCACCTCACTCAGTAACAAACGAAGTCCCTATAACGTCCTGCAAGGACCTCACATGACCTCTCCACTCCTTACCTCTCAAACACATCAAGCATGATCATGCCTTATACGAGTTTACTATTTCTGTGTAACAAATTACCACAAACTTAGTGGCTTAAAATAACAAAAGTTTGTCCTACAGCTCTGGAGGTCAAAAATCTAAATCGTTCTCACTGGGCTAAATCAAAAAGTTAGCAGAGCCAAGTTCCTTCTGAAGGTTGCAGGGGAGAATCCATTTCCTTGCCTAGGCCGAGTTCTAGAGGCCGCCGGCATTCCTTGGCGCATGGCCCTTTCTGTTATCTTCAAAACCAGTGGCACGATGTTCTCACACCTCCTTCACAGACTGACCCTCTTTCCTTCCTCTTGCAAAGGCTCTTGTGATCACATTGGGCCCACCTGGATAATTCAGGATAATCTCTCCGTCTCAGAATTATAAACTTAGTCACATCCACTAAGCCTCTTTTGCCATTAATGCAACATTTCCCGTTTTCTGGGATTAGGGTGCGGACATTTTTGAGAGGCCATTATTCAGCCTACACACGCCTCAAGGCCTTAGCACTTGGAATATTCTTCATCCAGATATCCACCTGGCTTACTTCCCTTAGGTATTACTCAAAAGGTACTTTCTTAATGAGGTCTGAACTGACTATCTTTTTGAAATTTCTATACACATACTCTTACTCCTTATCTCCCTTTTCTGATTTCGTTTCTCTTTACTATATATTTTAGGAGTATATTTTATTATGTGAATTTACCACCTGGAATATAAACTCTATACGCAGTCAAGTTTTTGTTTGGTTTTGGTTTTTTTTGATATAACATGGACATACACATCTATACCAAAAAAAAAAAAAAAGCACTGAAAATGGCAACTACATGAGTAAATATATAAGATCATTTCTTCTTTTTTGAATCTCTCTAAAATCTAAGTAACCGCTTAAACATGAAAGATGCAATGTATTTTAGCACTTACATGTATTAGTAAAATTTAAAACATATGACAACAATAGCATAGAGTCTGTGTTGGGGGATGAAAATATGTTATTGTAGTGTATTTATACTACACATAAAATCGTATAATATCACATGATGGTAGACTGTAATAAGTTGAAGATATATGTTATAAACTTTAAGGCAACAACTTAAAAAGTTATAGGTAATAAGCCAACAGAAGAGTTAAAATGGAATTACAAAAAATATTCAATTAATCTAAAAGAAATCAAAATAGAAAAAAGAAATATAGAACAGATGGGACAAATGGAAAACATCAAAACGATAGACTTACACTTAAAAATACAAAAATATAAAAATATGCCTGGGTGTCTCAGTTGGTTGAGCATCCAACTTCAGACTAGGTCACGATCTCACAGTTCACAAGTTCGAGCCCCATGTAGGGCTCTGTGCTGATAGCTCAGAGCCTGCAGTCTGTTTCAGATTCTATGTCTCCCTCTCTCTCTGCCCCTCCCCAGCTTGTGCACTCTCTCTCTCAAAAATAAATAAAAGCAGTTAAAATTTTTAATTAAAAAATATGTATAGATAGATATATCGTATGTATAGGGGTATCTCTGTGGCTCAGTTGGTTGACTGTTCAACTTTGATTCACATCACAATCTCAAAGTTCCTGAGTTCGAGGACCACATCAGGCTCTCTGCTGACAGTGTAGAGCCTCCTTCAGATCTTCTGTCCTCCTCTATCTCTCTGCCCCTTCCCTGCTTATGCTTGCTCTCTCTGTCTCAAAAATAAATAGACATTTAAAAAGATATCATATATAAAAAATAATATTACATGTAATAGTCCAAACATCCCAATTAAAAGGCAGAGATTGTCAGATTGAATAAAAAAGTAAGACCCAGCTACATATACAACTTACAGGAACATTCTTTAAAGACGTAAGTCAGTTAAAAGAAAAAAATATAAAAAGATATAGCATTCTAATACTGGTCAAATGGAAGTTGAAATGATTAAATTAATATCAGACAAAATAGGCTTCAGGGAAATTACCAGGAATAAAGAAGGTCATTTCCCAAGCATAAAGGGATCAATTTATCAAAAAGACATAACAATCTTAAACATTTATGTACCTAATAACAGAGCTTCAAAACACATGAGTACTGCAAAAACTCAAAAGAGGTACAAGGAGAAATAAACAAGTCTGCAATTATAACCAAAAATTTTAGTATTCTTCTTCCAAAAATAGAACAAGCAGACAAAATCACTAGGATACAAGGACTTGAAAAACATTATCACCCAACTCGAGATAATTGACATTTATAGAACACTCAACAAGAATAAAAATTCTTTTAAGTACAGTTATCAAGAGAGATCTGGGCCGTAAAAGAAGCCTCAATAAATTGAAAAGGATTCGAATCACACATTATATGTTCTATTCCCAGAATGGAATTAAAATGGCAAACAATAATAGTAAGATTTTTTGGAAAAGCCCCAAATATTTAGAAACTAAAAATTATACTTTTGAATAACCCCCATGTCAAGAAGAAATCAAATAGATATTTATAAATTACTTAAAACGGAATGGAAATGAAAATATGGCACTTCAAAATTTGTGGGATGCTACCAGAGTAATATTTAGAAATAGCACTAAATGCCTTAATCAGAAGAGAAGAAAGGTCTCAAATCAATGGCCATAGCTTTAAACTTTAAAAACTAGGGGGAAAGGAAATCAGATAAAACCAAAACTAAAGACAGGATAGAACAACATAAATTACAGTAGAAATCAACAAAACAGAAAACAGAAAAATAATAGTGAAAATCGATGAAATAAAAGCTGTTTCTTTGAGAGGACAATAAAACTGACAAAACTCTAGCTCGACAGATCAAGCAAAAGGGAAGGAAGACACCATTTACTATTATCAGAAATGAGACAGGGACTATCTCTACAACTTCTACAGATATTCAAATGTCGACATTTTGTTAACAACTTTATGCCAATAAATTTGAACACTAACACGAAATGGATAAATTCTTTGAAATACACAAACTACCAAATCTCACTCAAGGAAAACTAATTACGCGGAATAGTCCCATTACTATCGAATGAATTGCATTTGTAGCTAAAAGCCTTCTCACAAAGAAATCTCCAGGCCCAGATAACTTCAGTAGTAACTTCTACCAAACATTTAATAAAGAAATAATACCAAATCTTACCCAGACACAGGCATTACAAGAAGAGAAATCTACAGATCACTGCCTTTCACAAACATAGAATTAGAAATTATAAACAAAGTTTGGGGTGCCTGGGTGGCTCCGTCAGTTAAGCGTCCAACCTCAGCTCAGGTCATGATCCCGCTGTTTGTGAGTTCGAGCCCTGCCAGGGCTCTGTGCTAACAGCTCAGAGCCTGGCGCCTTCCTCGGATTCTGTGTCTCCCCGTCTCTCAGCCCCTCCCCTGCTCATGCTCTCTCTCTGTCTCTCAATAATAAATAAATGTTTTAAAAAATTTTTTAAAAAGAAATATAAACAAAATTTTAACAAAATTTTAACAAATAAAATCTAATAATACAGAAAATGACCAAAAATAGAAAACCCTATATGATCTCAGTTGACATCGGAAAAAGTATTTGACAAAAATCCGACATCCATTCCTGATGATAACTCTTGGCAAACTAGGAATGGATGGGTATTTCCAACCTGGTAAAAGTTGTCTACAAAAAACTCCTACAACTAATATCACACTTAATGGTGAAAGACTGAATGCTTTTATCTGCGGGTAACTGGAATGAGGTACAAGTAGAAGACAAGCTATTGTCTTGGTACTGGACGCTAGAATAGTACGTGGAGGAAGTTGACTGTTTTTAACTGCATTGAAAACCTTTTTAGGGGGTGCCTGGGTGGCGCAGTCGGTTAAGCGTCCGACTTCAGCCAGGTCACGATCTCGCGGTCCGTGAGTTCGAGCCCCGCGTCGGGCTCTGGGCTGATGGCTCAGAGCCTGGAGCCAGTTTCCGATTCTGTGTCTCCCTCTCTCTCTGCCCCTCCCCCGTTCATGCTCTGTCTCTCTCTGTCCCAAAAATAAATAAACGTTGAAAAAAAAATTTAAAAAAAAATTAAAAAAAAAAAGAAAACCTTTTTAATAAGAGGAAATAATAAGCTTAGGGCAGTCATCTGCCAACTCAAATACGGTGGCCTTAAGGAGACTCTAGCCTCCGGCAGTCACAGGGCAGGCTAGGCTGAAAATCAGGCTCGGGATCAAACTGTAAACACAGCAGAGCCATAATGGTTACAGAGGAGACTGAAACCAGAGTCTGGAGAGGTGTTCTAGGTCAAAGTCAAGGCCCCGATGAGAAAAAATAAATAAAAGTGGGACTCTGAGATCTGTAACAAGATTATTTGAATGGATGGGACTGAGAATTTGGAGCCTGTAGACTGTCCTGAATCCAGTGAACCATCAGAAACAGCCCAAATCTCCTCCCTAGAAAAGAATATTCCTTTGCCCGGAAATTGAGCAGCAAAAGACCTTCCTGAAGCACGTGACTTGCATGATGATACTTGTTCTCCTCTAGATTTGCTCCTAGCTACCCTGATTGATTCCAGGACAAAAGTCACCTAAATGGGAAAATATAGCCCATGTTCCAGGATAAAGTTTACATACCAAAGGAATTGCAGTCCTGGGTCATCAGTACTGTCAAAAACTGGGAAACATGTGGGAATAATGTTGAGGATAATGTGGGGTGAGGAGGCATAGGCTGGGTAAGGGAGAATTTATTTGACACGCGAGTTGGGACTCAGTGTTCGGACAAGGACGCCTGGAGCCAGTCCCAAGAGTTTGTTGAGATGCCTCTTTGATGATTTGACATACAGGAAATCTACATATAAGGAGGCAATGGTACCAATTTCCTTTTCACACGATCAAGGAAAGGATCAGTTAGCTCAAGGAGGTAAGAAGGTTAGAGCGGATTTACCCTACCAAGGAAGACCTGCGAAGACCTGAGATCAAGCTATTAATGATCCCCTAGTTAGAGTGGGGAAATATAGAGACCGGGTGACATAGAAAATTTTCCAAAGCCAACTCTCCTGCAAATACTGTCCACAGTAGAGGACAAGTTGTTGCAACTTGCACTAACAAAGGAGGAACAGTGCTTGGTAGGGAGGGCGCTTCAGGTTTTAGAGGCCGCAAACATAGCACATGGGAACACTTCTCTGACCCATTTGTCAGGTGACACAGAAGGCTACCAGTCTTGAGTGGGTCACTGAGCAAGAAGGAACCCCTGCAGCAGGTTCAGGCTGCTTGGACCATATAACTCACCAGATCCCGGAAGATTCCTTGATGCTGGAGGTATCTTTGATGGATTAAAAATTGTGACCGGGGTGGGGGGCGGCGGGGGTTAGGAGATCCACAAGAGGGAAGTCATAGCACAGACCCCTAGGGCTCTGGAACAAGGCCTCTGCCTCCTTTTTGTTGAAAACAGGCAGGAACACCCACCTGGGGGCCTCTCTCTTCTCCTTTCTTTATCTCCATCCTCCTCATTCTTCAAGGACCAGCCACTTTCCATTCTTTCTAAAGCCTCCTCTGATGACTCCAGTTCAAAGAAGCTTTTCACGCCTGTGAATTCCCATCATCCTTACATCCCAAACCAGCTAGTCTTGAATTTGCTAATGGTTCTCTGTGGGAATCACAACTGGTGTGATTTAAGCGTCTGTAGCAAAGGGGGGCACCCAGGTGGCTCAGTCGGTTAAGGGTCCGACTTCGGCTCAGGTCACGATTTCGCGGTTTGTGAGTTCGAGCCCCGAGTCGGGCTCTGTGCTGACAGCTCAGAGCCTGGAGCCTGTTTCCAATTCTGTGTCTCCCTCTCTCTGACCCTCCCCATTCATGCTCTGTCTCTCTCTGTCTCAAAAATAAATAAACGTTAAAAAAAATTTTTTTTTTTAAATTTTTTTTTTTCAATGTTTATTTATTTTTGGGACAGAGAGAGACAGAGCATGAACGGGGGAGGGGCAGAGTGAGAGGGAGACACAGAATCGGAAACAGTCTCCAGGCTCCGAGCCATCAGCCCGGAGCCTGACGCGGGGCTCGAACTCACGGACCGCGAGATCGTGACCTGGCTGAAGTCGGACGCTTAACCGACTGCGCCACCCAGGCGCCCCAAAAAAATTTTTTTTTTTTTAAAAAGCATCTGGAGCAGAGCAGAGGAGAGAGAGGCCTTCGGCAGCGCTGATCAAAGCCCTCTGCCTGTATTAGTCGGCTGGGTCCGCGTAACAAAGTACCACAGACCGCGGGGCTTAAACCACAGGAATGTATCTTCTCACACTTCTGGAGGCTGCAAGGCCGAGATCAAGCTGTCGGCAGGGTCGGTTCCTGCTGAGGTCTCGCTCCTTGCCGTGCAGAAGACCATCTTCTCCCTGTGTCTTCACACGGCCTTCCCTCTGCTTGTGTACTCCTAATCTCCTCTCTTTTTTTTTTTTTTGATTGTTTAGTTATTTATTTTTGAGAGAGAGAGGGACACACAGAATTCAAAGCAGGCCCCAGGCTCTGAGCGGTCAGCGCAGAGCCTGACGCGGAGCTTGAATCCACGACCCGTGACATCATGACCTGAGCCGAAGTCGGACAGCTCAACCGACTGTCACCCGGACGCTCAACTCAGCCACCTGGGTGTCCCTCTCCTCTTTCTAGGAGGACCACAGTCACGGTGGATTAGCACCCACCCTAATAAGCTCGTGGTAACCCAACCCCCTGTTTAAAGGACCCGTCTCCAAATACTGTCACAGTCTGAGGTACTGGAGATTAGGACTTCAACATGGGGATTCGGGGGGACGGGAGACACACAGTTCAGGCCCTCCTGGTCTGACTCAGAACCACCCAAAGGTCATCGAAGGTCAGGAACGAGAAGAACCTTCGGGAGTGGAGCTGACCTACCTGCTCAACAGGGTCCCTTTTGTCCTTCCCGCCCAGGCTCCTGTCTCATGGGCGGTGCCTTGAGGCAGGCATGGAGTCGAATCCTGGCTCCTCCTCTTCTTAGGGTGGACACTTGCGAGTTTACTCAAGCTTCCTGGGCCTCAGTTTCCCCTCCAATGAAGTGAAGATGAGGCCATCTATGTCCCAGAGCCCCAAAGACAGCTAGTACAAAGAACCCAGCTCACAGGCAGTGCATGCTGTTCCCCGGCTGCTTCTTCGTCCCCAGGGCTGACTCCCCAGCCGACAAATGGCTGCTCGTGACATTTGTGATGCTTACAAATATTTACATAGGATTTGGTTAACCTGCAAAATTTGACTTCAGCCTCAATAGGATTTTAACCTCCCAGGGGCAGCGCTCCCATCTGTCTGATTGTCCTCATAATTCCCCTGAGGACAGGACGTCGGGCAGATAGGCCTGGGGACTGGCTTGTGAAGGGGCATGCAGACTCCGAGGTCCCGCACTTCTGTCCCCTTGTCACCAGGCATTAACTTCTGTCCCCTTGTCACCAGGCATTATCTCAGCCGCCACAGACCCATCAGGGAAATCCGCCCTCCACCCCCTCCACCCCGTGGTGCCAGGCGGTCCTGCCTCAGACTTTCAAATCAGGCCATTACTAGCCTAGAAGCTTCATTGCTATTCACCGGGCTTCGGTTTCTCCGCCCTTATCTAATCAACACACAAACCCGATTATTCAACCAGTATTTACATAACCCTTCCCTCCAGAGCCTTCCGTCCTCCAGCTGCTCCCCTGGGCACGGAGCACTGGTTTTACTTAATCAAGTGTCCCAGGTAACAAGCCGTCCGCCCATTTGTGTTGGCAGTTTTCAAAGGTGAGGGCCGGATAAACAAGAAGCCTCTGCGCCGGAGCTGGGGCTCGGAGAACGGGGTGTCCTGAGCCCGCCAGAGAGAGCCTGTTACACAAAGTCACTCCCTCCGTGTCCAGGACTCGCATGATTAGATCCCTGGCCGCAGCCCAGTCTTCCCTGAGGAAGCAACGCACGACGGAGGAACAGGTCACCGGGTCACCTTCCCCCACGGGACAGCTCCCAGCACATAACACCCGGGGCCCAAACTTCACACTGAGCTCTTCACACACAGTCTCTATCATTCTGGTGCACTAAGTTTGAGAACCACTAGGCTTCACGATCCCCTGGGTTGCCTTCCATCCTTGGACGTTCCCTGGCTTCGAGAGATTTTGATAAGAAGCGACATATTAGAGCCCCCCCACCCCGCCCCGGGCTCCTCCCTCTTCCCTCGGTGACCATCCCTGTGTGCTCTCCGGGGCGTCTCCCCATCAAGTCGGATGGGAGGACACCAGTCACCGCTGGGTAAGGCAGGCCCTAGACCAGCGCCTAGCTTCCTGCTGGAGCTGCGGGCCCTCAGACGGCCTGAGGGGAAGGGACCGCATTCTGCCTCCAGAAGACTGAGGTGACAGGGCGGGGGATGGCAGGGGTGGGGCAGGGCTCATCCCATCACATGCATGTTGGCACTTACCCACAATATCCTCCAGGCCTAAAAGCGGGGAGAAGACATTTCTGCTCTGCTCGAGGTCAACAACCCACCAGCCTTCATTCCAACAGCCTGGGCTGACCTCTGACACCTATCTAAAGTGAAATCTGAAGGTGAAAACGGGAGCTTTGGCGGGTGACTTTACAGGAGGCCCTCTCCTGCAGCACATCCCCATGAGGAGTGCCCTCGGCCCTTCCCCCGTCTGAAAGGGTGTGTGCGAGTTCCAGAGGTGGCAGGTGTCCCGGCAGGGCGGCCTTTGGGGACCCTGGGCACTGGGAGAACTTGTGAGAGCAGCTAGGAGGTCCTGGGAGCTCTCCGTCCAAAAGCCCCGGGTGGACACACAGCAGGTGTAGCAATGCCCCAAAAGCCACAGCTCCTGATCTGGGTCAGGCCATGGGGCCATGGTCAGCCACACCACTGAGGTGAAGACAAGAAATCCCAGGGGAGTCCACGTGGGCCAGAAATGTAGAGAGGGAGACACAGAATCGGAAGCAGGCTCCGGGCTCCGAGCTGTCAGCACAGAGCCGGACGCGGGGCTTGAACTCTCAAGCTGCGGGATCATGACCCGAAGTCGAAGCCGGACTGCTCCGCCGGATACACAGCAAAGTTCCAGAGAATGGCAATGGAGGCCAGGGTCACAGTGTTCTTTTGCCTGGAACTGTTCTCTGGGTTCGTCTCCTGCAGGAAGCTCGTGGAGACCAAGGTCGAGGATACGATTCTGGATCCTGTGCAACAGGCACAGTTCCAAGCAACAGTTGCTCTAATTTCCCAACACACATGAAGCAATTTCTTTTCACTCAGGAATTCGCAAAGCGACAACATAATAAGGTGAATAGAATTGAATTCATGCTATGGCATAAGTTATCGGTAGGTTATTAAGCAATTACGTTAACCCTAAGTATAGAAAGCTATAGACGTACATCAGCTTCAAACCCTGCACGCACGTAACTGCATTGTGAGACTATTACTAACGTCCATGGCCCTGGTCCCCAGCCAGTGGCCTGGCCCCGATTTGTCTGAGTGCTTCACTCTAGTCACCTGGCTCTGTATGTCACCACCTCTAGGTCCCAAGCTAGTCCAGACTAGCCTGAGTCAGACTTGTCTCCTCCCTGAGTCAGCAGGGACAGGTGACTGCAGAGATACTCCATCGCCCTTGCTCAGAGTTCAGCTGGAAAAGTATAGAACCTTCCTACAAAAGTAGGACTGCATCCTCAAAACTGGATTGCTCTCTGGCCTCTGGCGGTCCCCTGTGCCTTTGCAAAGGATAAAAGGCCTGGACGTTATGTTTCTTTGTACTTCCTGAGTGTTCCACGAACCCCTGTGACATGCTCACTGCTGGAGAAAAGCCTGTGATAGGAGGTGGTAGAAAGCGATTTCCAGACCTTGTGGGCACCCAGAAGGGGAAGCTGCCCCTTTCACTGAGGGATCCCTGGACACCCCTTGTGCCCATGATAAGCCTTCTTCTCCATGATGATTTCCTGTCTGTCTCTCAGTATCAAATCCCTCCACCCACCACCCCCAGGTATAAAGCCCGGAGCTAAAAAGCAACCACGAGGGACAAAATGCTGCCTCACCGAGGTTAAGGGTTTACCATTTTCATGTTGACTGTGAAGTGTCTGAGACACACAAAAGAACAAAATGGCTAGCCAGACTGCTTGAGGAATAATCCTAGAGAACCATACGTACCTATTAACTGGGTTTTAATAAGAAGTCCCCTTTGTTTTGTTTTGGCTGGTACTGTTTTCCTCTAATCTTTCTAAAATGTAAGCAAGCATCGTGGTATACAGGAAAATAAATGAGGTTGTTGGATGGGCACCGGGAGACCTGATGTTTTGTCCAGGTTCTATAATTCTCTAACCATGTCTCCCAGGACAAGAGTGCTCTAGGCCTGAGTCTCCTTGACTATAAAGCCAGGGAGCTGGATTAGATGATTTTCAATGCCCCTCCCACAGTTGTGAATCTGTAGTTCACTTTCCTAGCAGATTAAGTTTAGGATAGAGGACCTTTGGTCATTGAGAGTGGTGCCACATGGCCCAGGAGCCCTGGGTGGGTGAAGGGGTGGGCAATGGGTTTCCCGCCATGCCCAGAGGAAGTTGCCAGCTAGAGGGAGTTGGAGGTGGGGAAAAGGTATCTAGTCCCAGGGGGTAGGGCTCTGGATTCTACCTCCCTTCAACCAGGGCCACCCCACTTACACTGTTTTATATTTTAAAATAGTAGATTAGCTCCTGTTTAACCAAGAAGTTATACTACAAGAGGCACCTGGGTGACTCAGTCAGTTGAGCATCTGACTCTTGATTTCAGCTCAGGTCATGATCTCACAGTTTTCTTTGTGGGTTCAAGCCTCACATTGGGCTTGGAATTCTCTCTCTCTCTCTGCTCCTTCCCCACTTGCTCTCGCTCAAAAATAACAATAATCATAATAATAATAATAATACAACTTAAAAAAAAAAGAAGTTACACTACACAAAAATGGTGCATAAAGGACACTGATGTTGGGGATCTTATTCGAACAACTGAGAACCTGGAAATCACTCTTCCTTTCTTTGTTTACTAAATGCCTAATATGAGCTGGTTTTCTTATCAATTGCCCTTCTCTGCAAAAACGAACAAACATAAAAGTATCGTGTAAAAAAGATTTCAACCAATTGGGAGAATCTGCTCAGTTGTGATTCTAGCAGCTAGGGCCTTCTCTGTCAAGGCTAGCAGCCTTGAGCATATTAAGGAGAGGCTGGGCTGCTTTCCACAGCAGCCTCTGGTTGTCCCATGGAAAAATGACATACCCCAATGCAAGTAGAAATTTCTTTCAGCGGGGATTGCCTCCTGCTCCTGTTTTTTTCCAACAAAAACTAGGAGAAAACAATTTGTGCTTCTGCATGAAACTCTGATACGCCTCCCTCGATAATCATGCACTTCCTGAACTACACAGCCCCAGTGGCAATACCAGATAAAATGAGAAATATTCACCGGACGTCTGAATGGAGATTTTGCTGATGCCCTGAAGACTTCCCTGTGTTATTTCTTTTCATTTCTCTCTTCTTCCTCCCTCTGGCCTCCTGTCACCTCTCACTGGAAACTGCTGCAAGGACCTGAGTCGTTAGAAATTCAGTCTCGGCAGCCTTTGTGCAAAGGCTTCTGGTAGAATCTTTTCTCTCAAAGAGCTTTAAAGCCATTTGACTTAAAACCTAGAAAAAATGTTCCTTTCCTCTCCTCTCCAGTTCTTTCCAACTCTCTTGCACCCTGCAGCTGCCCTAAAGCCTTCCCACTCTCTGAATGTCTCATCCTTCACCCTGCTATCTCAATTACAGCCCCAAAACATGAGCCTGCCCAGATTGGCCATGAGTCAACTCTTGATTATATACATGCACTTAACCTCTTGATCAGTCACCTTAAGCTTACACTTCCCTAGCAGATACCTCCAGAAGTCTAGTGGCTTCTAACATCCAAGGCTTAATTCTCATTCATGTCGGAGCCAAAAGGGTTGGCTTCAGCTTCAGCCTGCTCCTGGTTGCCAGGAATCCAGGGTTGAAGGTGAAGGAGCAGCCCCTCCCTGGCACATGCTGGTCTTACAGCAGAGGGAAAAGAGAGATGGTGTACCCACGAATGGCTCTTAAGTCTTCTACTCAGAGATGGCTCCATATTGATCATCCCATTCCAGAGCGTTCCACAGGTAGGAGCCAGCAATGATCTCCAGATTCACTCTATGATGCAGTGGAAGGCTCATGGCAAAGGATCTGGGGATCGGTGACTGAAGACAGTCGCTTGGCCCAGAGGACTCAAGTTGTCCATGTGGGCACTCTGCCCCAACCCACCCCGTTCATCCAACTACCTGGGGTCTGGCTAGTTGTCAGAGAGTAAACCTGAGAGCAAACCAGACTCAACAACTCTTCATGTTACCAAGAAGACACGCACCCTTCTCTCAATAACTGAAATCCCATTTGCCCGAAACTAGTGGTGGGGACATTCTTTTACAGGCCAAGTTCTAGAAGCAGAGCAGGCTACTTAAGTGTTTGGCTGATCTACAGTCCAACTTTCACTGGATTTTATGGGAAGCTGCTTTCATGGAGACGAAATAGAACAGTGGTCTGCAGTAAGCCAAGGAAGAGTTCCTTCAAAGCAATTGATTTATCCATTTTTGTCTCCATGCCACAGTTTTGTCATCCTTTACTCAGGAAAAAAACATGCTAAGCAGTTCCATGAGACGGTTAAGGGAAAAATGAGTGTGCAGCACTTGGGGGAAATGTATCAACAAGTGAAAATATCAGCAGATTTGCTGAAGAAGCAGGGAGGGCTGCCCTCTTCAGTTGAGGAGACAAGTCCTTGACAAAAGAGTTCGAAACTCCCTGATAAGCATTTTGTTGAAGAGGTTAAGTCTTTATCCTCTCTGCCAAAATTAGAAACCACCCTTTTTTTGTCTGTAATAACAACTCTGGTGCTTAATCAGCCGTCGTGTAGGGGAAAAAAATTTGTGTACTTGAAGTTTGGTAGTCTTCCATATAAAGGACAGCTGAAAATTTCCAGAACGTCCCTGTCTGGGAAACACTTTCCTTTTTCCCTCTGACCAGATATCCTGACTGGATCATCTGATCTTCACAGAAGGAAGAAAATGATACAAAGGAAGAGATTCCTTCCAATAAGGAAGCTTTGCCCAGGAGGTCACTTCAAGTGAGGTAGATGGAAAAGTAAATCACTCGCGTGCCATCCATGTTGCTGCAAATGGCCAGATTTCATTCTTTCTCATTGCCAAGTAGTATTCCATTGTATATATAAACCACATCTTCTTCATCCATTCGTCAGTTGATGGACATTTAGGCTCTTTCCATCAGTTGGCTATTGTTGTAAGTGCTGCTATAAGCAGAGAAAGACAGATACCATATGTTTTCACTCATATGTGAATCCTGAGAAACTTAACAGAAGACCATGGAGGAGGGGAAGGGGAGAAAAAGAAGTTACAGAGAGGGAGGGAGGCAAACCATAAGAGACTCTTAAATACTGAGAACAAACTGAGGGTTGATGGGGGTTGGGGAGAGGGGAAAGTGGGTGACGGGCATTGAAGAGGGCACCTGTTGGGATGAGCACTGGGTGTTGTATGGAAACCAATTTGACAATAAATTATATTTTAAAAATAATAAATAAATAATACTGTTAAACTCTAAAAAAATAAAATAAAATGTTTGTTTTATATCAAAAAAAAAGGACAAGTAGATCACTCATGAGATGGAAAAGAGAGAGACAAAGACACACACACACACACACACACGGAGGGAAGAGACAGACAGAGGGAGAGAGAAAGAGGCTTGTTAACCCTGCCTGGCTCTGCTTCTCAGAGATGCTCCAAGTGTCCACACAAGTTGAGCTCATACTCCACTGCCTGATACCTTCAGTAATGGCCGTCTCCAACGTAGCTGAATTTCTCCTCCCATTCTAGGATTGTGTAAGTTAAGATCATGGACAGGGGCACCTGGGTGGCTCAGTCGGTTGAGCGTCCAACTTCGGCTCAGGTCATGTTCTCACACTCTGTGAGTTCGAGCCCCGTGTCAGGCTCTGTGCTGACAGCTCAGAGCCTGGAGCCTGCTTCAGGTTCTGTGTCTCCCCCTCTCTCTGCTCCTGCCCTGCTCAGGCTCTGTCTCTCTCTGTCTCAAAAATAAATAAAAACATTTTTAAAAAATTGTTTAAAAAAAGATCGTGGACAGCTTATGGGCCTTCCCATATTCATCATGCAAGGTAACAGATAAACAAGGAGTAACATACGTGGTTTCCAGTCCCTCTGCCTGGCTGCCTGGGGATGCTAATTATCACAACCTCACCTTCTAGCAGCAGTATGTTAATCAGAATCACAGCCTTCAGATGCTAATTCTATGACCTCCCACTTTTTCTAGGAACAAGCGAAATGAATGAGCCCAGTTTGTAGCATGAAAATGTGAGGCAACTTCCGTAGATGGAGGCGCTTGGGAGGTGGATGGGAGCATCACTGCAAACGTGAAGCAGGAAAGACATCATTTCTTGGGCAATGAACTTCAATGAAGCCTTATTATTAGGAAGGTTGTGTTTATGCCCCAGTGTCGATGCAGGTGGAGACAGGCCTGCAATAGAAGCAATGTTCCAATATGGAAGGATATGAATACTCAATCTAATTTGATATAAAATCTCAAGTTGTTTTTGTCTTTCTTTTCCCACCTCACATGTGACACATTCTGGGATGGGCAGGAGGGAGAACAATCTTTCCCAGAAAGTGCACAACAAGCAGCTGTGTTTCTGAGTAGAGTCTCTTGACAGCAAAGAAGGGAGGAGTGATTTCTTCTGTTGCTAATGACTCATAATCTTGTTTTAAAGGCTCTTTCTGATTTGGTCATCATGGGTGTTTTGTGAAAGAAAATCCTGGAAGATGACTTTAGTGTACAGGAGAACAAAGGATCCAGGCAGAAGGTGAGGAAGGGACTGAGAAGTAGAGAGAGACTCCAAGGGACTCTGTGACCATGGCAAGAAAGAGGTCAGAGCGCGACACTAACTCAGCATGTGCAGCAAGGGAAGGCCCATCTGGAGGAGTGCAGTTTGAATGCCCAGGAGCTCCTTCAACTCAGGGGTCTACGCAAAGAGACCCAGACTTCACCTTGCCATCACAGTGCACCCCACCCAGCCTCATATCATGATCCTGGCTCCACACACCCCACACACAGGTTCATGCATGCACGCACACACCGTGATGCCAAAGAGTCTTCTGGAATCATGCAGGGTGGTGGACAGCAGTTCAACCTGTGCTAGGTTGAGCTGAACAACATGTAGAATAGTAAGATATCAACACACCCTAGGAATCAGAATTCCCTAAAAAAAAAAAAAAAGGGGGGATTTTGTGATTATCTGTGGTAAAGCAAGTTTGAGGAAAACTATGTACCGTGATCTCTACCTAAGATCGTGTAATGTCATGGGAACCAGCCGCCAGATGGCTTCCAAAGATGACCTTCTTGTCTGGCAGATTGTCTGGGAGAAGGTGGCCCCCATGCCATGAGGACACACAAGCCGCGCTGTGGGGGCACACACCTAGAGAAGAACTGGGAGCTCCCACCAATAACCAGCACCAACTTGCCAGTCAGGTGAGTGAGGCATCTTGGAAGTGGCTCCTCCATCCCCAGTCGAGCCTGCAGATGATACAGCCCCACCCAACATCTTAACTGCCACTTCATGACAGACCCTGAGCCAGAACCACCCAGCCAAGTTGCCCACAAACTCCTGACCCACGGAAATTTTGGGCACCATTTGACATTTGCTGTTCTTAGTCACTAAGTTTTAAGGCAATTTGGTACATAGTGATAGACAATTACTACAAAAATGTATTAACATATTTTAATCTCAGAAGATGTCCTGCATGTTTTTAACTGTATTTTGCTTTGTTTGACTCAGTATTCTCTGAAGGCTTTAGTTATAAAACAGTTTCTTCAAAGAATGCTTTGTTAACATCTCAGGATATTAGAGTTTCACAGAGCATAGTTTGGGAAGATCCAGGCTAGCTGTGGTTGTTTTTATTAAATAAATTAACTCACATACACTTCATGCAATAGTTTAATGCCAGATAAATTATCTCTAATGAAAAATATTTGGGGGCGCCTGGGTGGCTCAGTCAGTTAAGCATCTGACTTCAGCTCAGGTCATGATCTCAGTTTGTGGGCCTGTGTCGGGCTCTGTGCTGACAGCTTGGAGCTTGGAGTCCACTTGGGATTGTGCGCCTCCCTCTCTCTCTGCCCCTCTCCCACTCATGCTCTGTCTCTCTCTCTCTCTCTCAAAAATAATAAACATTTAAAAAATTTAGAAAAACATAGTTGAAGAAAAACTTAATTCTAATTTTAGAAACAAAATATATGCATTTAGGTAGATGACCAATTAAAGGAATGCTAAAGAAAAATTTTGTCCAGTTAGCACTTTGAAAATAGAAAGGCTCTTCCAACTTCATCATTTTTTCATGTGTTGGTATGTGTAAAATTGAATTTTATTTTTGTGGCTCTAAATTATCTATAAGATGTGAAAAATCCCTGGCCATTAAAAATGTTAACCCCAGTTACTGGTCAAAATAGGGCAACTGAGCTATTTGCTGTCTTAAATAATTTGGTGGTCTTAGAGGATGACCTTCATCCTGGAGAAGAGAGGCTAAAGAAAAAGTGACTTGCCAGAGCCCCCAGGTATTGGAAAAGTTAGGAGAGAAACACTGAGCCCCCATTTTTCTCCACCATTCTGCACTACCACAGTGGAACCACCCAGAAAAACTGCATCTCATGACAACCCATCTCCTTTCTTAAGAATAAGGGGGCTTAACCCTGAGATTAGTTTCAAAGAACTGCAGGTAAGAGTGGCTTCAAAACCCAGAGCCTAAATCACTTGCCCAGGTTGCTTCCCATTGAAAAGCTGAGGCACCAGAGGACCGTGAGCTCTGGGAGGTCCCTCTGAGCCAGGTGGTGAAGTGCCCTTGGACTGGGTTCTGGCCCTGCCCGTGCCTGCCTACCACTTTGGTCATGGACCTCTCCTGAGCCTCACTTTCTCCCTTTCTAAATATGGACAATAACACCAGCTCACAGGACTCTGAATGGATTATGTGAGAGTGGGAACACCGGGTGCTCTGTTCACCTCCGATCTCCCTTCTTCTCCACCACACTGCTCTGCCCATATGTGTGGTCTTCAAGAGCCACTCAGACATGAGCTAATTCTAGTACATTAGTGACTATATACAGCAAGAGAAATGCCATTTATTAGATCAATTGGGGGGAGATTTTTCCTCACTAAAATGGGATTTTGTGCTTTATAAAAGGATTCACTTAAAATAGCTTATTGCTTTCAACAGAGAGCCCCCCCTTCACACATTTATGGACAATTTACCACTTAGGAAACTAAAAAATGAAGTATTTGGGGTATTTGATGATCAATTAGAAATGAAACAATTCTGTCAGCCAAAGGTGAAATATTTATAAAAAATACATACACATCATTTTTTAGGAATAGTCCTACGACAAGCAGCCAGTCCAACACAGATGCACCTCCATGGTGCTCAGCATCAAAGACAGACTCAGTCCAGTGCAGAAAGGCAGAGGCAGGGCCCTGTTCCCTTATGTTCGCCAATATAGGGCCAGTGCCTTGCTAACCAATCTTAGTGTAGTGGTGAAAAATAGTCTATAATAACCTTGTCAAGAAGTTGGTTCCCATAATCTCCCTAGCTTGCTTCTCAAAGTCTTCTCATTCAATAGAACTCATGACTGTTTCATGTAAAAACGCTTCTTCCAATTTCAATATGTTGCCCATGAAGATTCCACAGGGTGTACAAAGCAGGAGACTCAGTGGCCCCTGGGGACCATAGCCATGAAGCCGCTGGGCATGTAGGCCCTTGCCCAACCCCTCCACTGGCCACGAGCCAACTCTGCTCAAACCCAGGCTTGATGTCTTCCCAGGTTGCAGCAAGGAGGGAGACCCCAGCTGAAATTGTATGCGGGTTACAGGCTCATTGTAGCCTAGATTCAGAAGATATGGACTTACAGTGGATGCAGAAACCACCCCATGTTTCCCTTAGCTCTGAACAGAAGGTTCCACAAGTGCTGTGGACAGACAAAAGGCATATGAAGAAAAACCACCGTCTGTGTCCTCAAAAGTCTAGTGTGGAAGATATGTCTAATACATCCACCACGTGGAAAAAAATTCAGGGTCAAATTTGGTGCCCACAGTGCACTAGGACTTGATTGTTATGCAGCTAGAGAAGTCAAAGAAGCTTTGTGAAGAAGGTAGATCGGGATGGACTTTAAAGAACGGTTGGTAACAATGACCATAACCATGAGTCCTTCGCATTTGCCTGTGCAAGGTGCTTTGCATGTGACTCTCCACCATGTCACTCTTCTGTCAACACATGGAAATTTCTATTAATATTTTCATATTATATGAGGTAACTTTGACTTTCAAGGTTAAAAAAAAAGTCACACACAGCCAGCCAAGTGGTAATTACATAACTTTAACACAGATCTCTTTAACCTTGAAGCTCAAAATTACAATTTTACACATTAGGGTAGGCAGGAGGAAGGAGGAACTGTGTTTTTCAAAAAGGCAAAAGGGAAGATGGGGTTGAACAAACCTATGATCTGTGTAGGGGACAGAGGGAAGGGCACCCTTGTCAGTCAGCAGGGGTCTACTTGCAGAGGAAAGGATATGAGGTCAAATATGTTGGGAAGGGTGATTATGGACCATCTTGAAGACCTACCAGGGGAGACTGGCCTTGGAAAATATGGCAGTAGGGCCTCACAATAGATTCTGTAGTAGAGGCCAGGCTGTGACCATAAAGACAGGACCAGGGGCCAGCAAGAAGGTCATGGAAGAAATCCAAGTGATGACACTATGTGTCTGAAGTCCAGTTGTGGAAGGAAGGAAGGAAGGAAGGAGAAAAGGGAAGGGAACAGAAGGGAAGAGAAGGGAAGGGAAGGGAAAGGAAGGGGAGGGGAGGGGAGGCAAGGAAAGGAAGAGAGAGGGAGGGATGGAGAAAGGAAGGGGAAAGAGGAGAAACATTCCACAGGGAAGGACAAGAAGGCATGGTAGAAGGAGAAGGCAAGAGTCAAGATAAAGTTACTATGGACCTACAGAACATCTGAGCCCAGGGCAGCGGCCACTGAGCTGCCCATCCAGGGGCCAGATTTTCCATGGTGTGGCCGTCTCCCCAGCTAGTGCGAAACTTCCATCAGAGCAGGTCTTCATTTCATTCACTGATATATCACTAAGGGTACCTCCCTTCCATTCCAATCCTTTCTCCCCACCCAATGTTCACATGAACTTACAGTCTTATCGCTCTTTCTTGTTACTCTAGATCTCAAGGGAAGAAAAAGAAGGACAGAGGGAAGAATCCTCAGTTGCTCTGTGATACTGGTACATTTCATCATTTCTCTGGGCCTCAGTTTCCATATCAGTTAAATTAAGATTGTAACCTCCTGCAGTTGTTACAAGAATTAAATTAGATAGCAAAGTGCAATCATCTATTAAATGTAGCAGAGGTTAAGTTATATATGCAAATTATAATTTATATAAAATTCTATATGTAAAATCCGTTGGAAGTAACAACTATCACACTAAGTATAGTGCCTTCTATCTCTCTGGAATCTATTGTGAGTAGAACAATTGGGCAATGAGAAAATCTTGAAGCAGTGAGAACACGTGACTCCTCACATACAAAGCGTCCCAGGAAGATTAACAGCTGACTTTGCATGAGAAACCGTGGAGGCCAGGTGCAGTTGGACGCCATATTTAAAGTGTTGCAGGGGGAGGGGAAGAGTGATCAAGGATTCTATATCCAGCAAAACTATTTTTCAAAAACCAAAGATGAAATAAGGACATTCCCAGATAAACGGAAACAGAGGATCCATTGCTAGGAAACCCACCTTACTAGAAATACTAAAGGAAGTTCCTTAGGTTGAAAGCAAGGGACTCCAGATGGTAATTCAAATCCTCATGAAAAAGAAAGCGTACCAATAAAGGTAATTACATAATCATAAGAGATATTTTAAATGCACATTCTATTTTCTTCTCTGAACTGATTATAGAAACAGTTGTGTATGTATATGTAATACATATAATGTACTGTGAAACCTGTAACATACAGAAATGTAGTATATTTGAAAATAACATCACAAAGGAGGTGGGTGGGGACAAACTTGTAGTCGAGTAAGGAAATGGCACCAGGCGGTAACACAAGTCCTCAAGATCAAATGAACAGAAGGATATGGTAAAGAGGATTAATATAACCAACTCCATAAATAGGTACTTTATAATTCCTTTTATTTCTTTTGCTAACTTCTCTAAGAGGTATAAAGTACATAAAGTAGTAATTGTAACAATGTATTATTAGGTTTGTAACATATATAGATTAATGTGTATCACAATAGTAGTATAGAAATGGGAATGAGAAATAGACTTTTTCTTAAGTTTATTTACTTATTTTGAGAAAGAGAGAGACAGAGCATGGGAAGGGGCAGAGAAAGAGGGAGAGAGAGAGAATCCCAAGCAAGCTCCATACCAACAGCACGGAGACCAATGCGGGGGCTCAAACTCACAAACTGTGAGATCACAACGTGAGCTGAAATCAAGAGTCGGATGCTTAACCAACTGAACCACTCAGGCACCCCGAGAGAATAGAATTATACAGGAGTAGTGTTTCTGTATCTCACTGGGATCAAGTTAGTAAGTCATACGTAGTTAATAAGTCCAAAATACATTCTGATGAGTAAAGAGCTATGTGCTAGGCCCTAGGGTGACCACTAAAAACAAAAACTCCAAGAAAATCATTAACATTTAACAATCATTAACAACGTTACAATATTATCCTAAGAAAATTATCATAAGTATGCCCATATACTAGTGACCAAAAAGTTCGTTGCAGAATAAACTGTGAAAAATAATTTTTTAACCCAGAGAATTAGCCATATATTTAATGTTTATCCATATAGTGGTTTAAGTTCATGATTACAGTCATCTAAAATTATGTTGTAGAATTGCACTAAGGGAAAAGAGAGGTGGCTACAATACAAATTTTAAGTGTCATAAAAATAGTAGGTACAGTATGGTTCCACTTCGGGAATGACATATATATTTTCACAATTTAAAAATGTGCTTTTATCGCATTTTATTATTTCTGAAATGGATTCATCTTTCCACTGAAAGTACTTCTTTTAGTTTGCAAAAGGCTATTAATTGGGCAAGATGTATCTTAGAATTGATATCTTAGAATCAAGAAAACACACACACACACACACACACACACACACACACCCCGGCCCCAAAATGCTGAGCTTGAATGTGAGACTTGCCAATGAAATGAGAATGTGCATGACCATACCGTGCCAAGACCAGGCAAAACTTCAAACGTTCCCAAGGGTTTGCTTGCCCCTGCCCAGACCACTGGGAGGAGGCCAGTCGTCTTCACCCAGGAGTCCCCGGACTTGACCTGACCTGGAGCAAAGCCACGCCGCTGCCCTGCCAACCACGTGGAAGAGAAGAAAATCACTGAGCGATGTGGGGTTTTTGTTATCTCGGCAAAAAACCGACTAATACCTTCTCCCGAAAGTTGAATGCAGGAAGGAAAACCTCATTCACCTCAAGGGTCTAATCCGTTAAGTTCTGGTTAGTCAAGGATCTACAACGTGCTTCATCGAGGTTAATATCAAAGTAGATGAGTAGCAAACTTCCTGGGACTGTTTGGTCTAATCTATGAGTCGCTGCTTACTCATAACTCCAAACAGACTGTGTTCACACCTCATGGTAGCTTACTCAACATTACCTCTAAGATCTCTGTGCTCATTACTTCAGACAATGCTCTATGTCACTGTGACCTCATGGGGTCAATGGTGATAGGAACTGTATGGCCCATCAGTACCCCCTGAGGTCTGCCCATCCCCCACTCATTCAGCACGCATCCATTCATTCAGCACGTCACTCTCATGTGGTGTGTTAGCCACTCTGGTTGCCCCTGGAAACACAAATGTGAGGATGACGAGATCCAGCCCTAAAGAAGCTCATGGTCTAGCGAGTCTATAAATACCATTCTGTTGGGTTTTTTTAAAAAAAGAAAAGGGCTCACTATAATCTCCAAGTTACTTGTCCAACGGTGAAATGAATAGGGATAACAAATCCCGTGTCCCGATCTGTGGTTTGAGGTAAGGAGCCTTTGCGTTTCAAGGCCACTTTGGGGAGGGCTAAAGCGTCAGAGGAAACGCAGAAAGACCCTCAGAGAAAGGTAATTGTGGGTGTGGATGGATGAGTGCGTGGTGTGTAGAAGGAGCACGCGCGTGAGCATACATTCAGTCCTCCAATGCCAACTGAGGAACAAAGTGAGGACGTTTCTCCTTGGCCCCTCTGCCTCGCTCAGGGCCCCCCGCTCTGCGCAAATTGACCTGGTATAAGTAGAAAGAGCCTCAGAGGGGAGTCAGGCCGCCACCAAGCTGTCATCCTTGAGCGAGTTTCAATTCTCTTCACCTAGGGTCCTTGTCCAAAAAGTGAGAACTGTAGAGGGCTTACGGAATTGTGTGGGAACATTTTTGGTGGACACCATGGATGAGGAAGGAGCTCCTCGCCTTCCCAGGCACAAGCGACTTTCCAGGTCAGCAGAGCTGGTAAACCACTCAGCTAGATGGTGCCCTGCGTGGCATTTGATGATTCTAGGAATATTCCAAACGGAGTATCTTAGTAAAATTACCAAAAGACACCCCTGATGTCCCCCCACACTTCTGATATCTGTGACTCTGGACCTGCGGATTAATATTTCCAGGTTGTGTCAGCTTCATATATTTATTAACTGCCTTTCTTTTTTCTTCTCAGTCCTAAACTATGTCCTTCAAGCTTCAGTGGCGCCCACTGGCACCACTGTGGAGATCACACCATCCATACACTGACCCCGCACCAGCTTCATCCAGCATCTCGTGTCATGGGGGCTGACACCCACATACCAGGAGGGAGCACCTTGTCCACGGATGGCTGAAACGGGCTTTAAATTGTAGGCTCAGCTTTAATACAGAGGAAAACAGAGGGCTTCAGGGCTACTTTCAAAAAAAAGAGACAGGGTACCTGGATGGCTCAGTCGGTTAAGCGTCCAACTTCGGCTCAGGTCATGATCTCACGGTTCGTGGGTTCGAGCCCCGTGTCGGGCTCTGTGCCGACAGCTCAGAGCCTGGAGCCTGCTTCGGATTCTGTCTTCCTCTCTCTCTGCCCCTCCCCCGCTCACGCTCTGTCTCCCTCTCTCAAAAAATAAATAAACATTAAAAAGAAAATTAAAACACACACACACACACAAAGAGCCAAGGACATGCTCCGTGGATGAAATGAAAGCTCATTTACTAATTGAGGAAGAAGCATGCAAATCCAATCAGGAAGTAATTGGATTGAAGGCTTAAGGCCCTATGTTGGATGTGGGTAGAGGAAATCCCTTAAACTTATACATCAAGAAAAATAAAGCCTGCAGCTTCAAGAGAGAAAACGCTCTTAAAGCAGTACTGTGGCAAACAAGCAGATAAATCAAAGACAATTCCACCTTTGCTTTGCATCTGGGGGGCTTTTTACAAGCCCGCCGTATTGAACTTGCTAGCTGGCAAGACAAAGTCAGTGATCAAACATCTGCTCACATGTGAACCCAGCTGATGAACGAGAAATGACAGAAATCTACTGGGAATGGGGGTAAAGGGGGAGAGACAGGGACAGAAAGGGAGGGGGGAGGAAGGCAGGATAAAAGGGGAGGAGAGAGGGAAACCACGGGGGTAGCGCAGTTGGTGGGGGGCAGAGTGGGAGCCAGATCAGAGTTCAAACCCATGGGTTCAGCATTTTCCTATATTCTCATATATTATTAGGCTCCCACCTTTGTGGAGAATTGGGAAAAGAGCATCAGACCTCTACTGGGGGTAAAGACAGATACGGACATTTTAGTGACTCCTTTGCACGAGAACCATACGTGATAAATGCCTTCCAAGGAGAAAACGGGAAGAGTGGAGGGTTGACCTGCCTTCTCCTCCAGGCTGAGCAGATTTGCACGGGGCAGGGCCAGGGGAGGTGAGGAGGGGTGCACGTGTTGTTTTGTCTGTCCAGCCTCCTCTGCTCACAACACACAGTCTTCTCCTCACGGCACCTCCTTCCATTGGAGGAGTACTCCTCCCTCTCACCAAATGCTTCCACCCATTACAATATCCCACCCCTAGACTTGCCCCCGCCCGGCCCATCCTAATACCTTCGGCTTGGACACCTTGACTGGCCCAGGGACGGCCGTGTGGCCTGGTATTTGCAATGTGCACAATAAAAAGTCTTTTGTTGTGGCGTTGCTAACACTGTTAAACTGATGTGATCTGTGGGTCCCTCTTCTGCTGTACGAGGAACAGGCCCCTCTGTACAAGGAGCCCGAGTCCCCCCGCTGGTACCCCAGAGCTGAGAAAGGACAAGAGGAGAGAGAGATGTCCCGACCTCTCTCTTCGAGTCCTTAGATCCAATCATGCCCAAGGAATGCCACTCCATCTCTGCCTGTCCCAACTGAGACAAATAAGTCCCTCTTTTCCTTAAGCTAGTTTCAGAGAGTTAGGTTTTTCCTGGCATCAGAAAGTGTCCTCATGGGGTCTGGTTTGTCACAGCACCACCCTTAGACCTGAGCCACTCCAGTGTCCCTGGGTGTCCCACTTGAAAGGGCTCTCGTCCGCTCAGGCTCTCATGTGGCCACTCCCCTCCCGGTGGCGCAAAGAGTCTGGGGCCAGGGGACCACCTCCCCTTCTAGGCCAGGCTCCAGAAGCTCCTGCCTCAACCTGGGTCATCTCCCAGAGCCACACAGACCTCTTCCCTGGGTCTATCTTCCAAAGGACAGAACACCCTGTAGGTGTGTGAGCTCCCGGGCTCGAACTGCCACCCGCAGGAGCGTGAAATTAAGGTGTTCGTCGGGGCGCCTGGGTGGCGCAGTCGGTTAAGCGTCCGACTTCAGCCAGGTCACGATCTTGCGGTCTGTGAGTTCGAGCCCCGCGTCGGGCTCTGGGCTGATGGCTCAGAGCCTGGAGCCTGTTTCCGATTCTGTGTCTCCCTCTCTCTCTGCCCCTCCCCCGTTCATGCTCTGTCTCTCTCTGTCCCAAAAATAAATAAACGTTGGAAAAAAAAAAAAAATTTTTAAGGTGTTCGTCACGTGGACCTAAGGCCATCACGATGCAAAGTAGAGTCAGGTCAGGGCTGGGGGAAAGGAGACTTTTTTGGTTTTTTGAGAGAGCACAAGCAGGGGAGAGGAAGAGAGAGACAGACAGACAGAGGATATAAAGCGAGCTTTATGCTGACAGCAGTGAGCCCAGTGTGGGGCTTGAACTCACAAACCACGAGATCATGACCTGAGCCAAAGTCGGATGTTCAATTGACTGAGTCACCCAAGTGCCCCGGCAGAGGAGACTTTCATCCGCACTCTTTCCTGGGTGCACAAGTATGGGGTGAGGGTGCATTTAACCTCTCAACAACCCATGAAGTCAGTACCATGACCCCATCAGATAGATCAGCCAACAAAGTAGTCAAAAACATGAGAGAGAACATAGCGTGGCCGGAAGTAGGGCTTTCACGAATTGGTGACATTCTCTCACCTTTTGTGTCTAAATCACAGGGCAAATGCCCTGTGCCCGCACAGACATCAGGGCTTGTGCCTGAGCCGTACCAGCCAAATGGTGACCCAAACTCTGCCTCTGTCCCCATCTGACTCCGCTCAGAAGGCAAGTCCCTAAGTCCTTTGATTGGTCACCGAAGCTCCAGCTTCAAAAAGAGGCTCAGGGAGGCGTCAAACTGTTCACTCTTCAGGGACAAAGAGTGGGCACAAGAGTAGCCAGTAGTCAGTTTGCTTCAAGGACTTCAAGGACTTAAGGAGGCCAAGCGCACAAGGCCCCGGGCACCCAGTGGTACGGAGCTCCTCACCCCAGCCTCCGGAGGTCAGTGCTCCCGATGCGCTTTCAGATCAAACCTCAGGAGCAAAGGAGTGATTAATCAGCCTTTCCAGCTGTGTCCAATCATTCTCGAACGCCAGCCCAATCTAAGTGGCTCCAGGTTAGGGGCACAAAGAGGAACTCAAGACATGAAGCAAATTCCAAGAACCATCAATAAACCAGCTCCTCTCCAGATGATTAATGTTCAAAAAATACCGGGGCGCCTGGGTGGCTCAGTCAGTTTAGCATCTGACTTGGGCTCAGGTCAGGATCTCACGGTTCATGGGTTCGAGCCCCGCGTCGGGCTCTGTGCCGACAGCCTGGAGTCTGCTTCGGATTCTACGTCTGCCTCTCCCCTGCCTGCCCTGTCTCTCTCTCCTCTCTCTGTCTCAAAAATAAACAATCAAAAAATTTTTTAGAAGGAAAGAAAAAAAAAAAAAAACCTGCATCATCGGGCTGGGACAAAAGAATTTTTAACAGATCCGTTTAAACCAGAGTCGGGAGGAGTGGGTAGAGACCAAGGCTGATTTTTTTTTCACCTTTTAAATGTGGGGGGAAATCAAAGGTTCCCAGAGGTGGCCATGTATCCCAGGTCACCCCAGGATAGGCGAGAGCCAAGAGAGCATCGTTTAGGCTCTGCAGTGAACCTTCCTGCCTCCTCTCCGGCCTCTTCAACCAGGACTGGGATCTTGCTGCAAATAAACATCAACCGGTGTCTGTGTGGGAGCATTGCTGACTCCAGCTCAACTCCGACTTCTCTGGCTTGGGAGGCCCACGGCTGAGAGACGAGGCCTTTAGTTTTAGTTTCCGTGTGACTCCAGAAAACCACACCACCAGACACGCTCTGCAGCCAGGGAGATAGAAAGCCAGGGGGAGAGAGAGAGAGAGAGCAGGGCAGGTCCGCCCTCAGAGAAAGTCCCTGCTGCCCTAAATAATCTCTGCTTCACAGGTACCATAGACTCTCCACTTAAAGAGCACCCAATGCAAACGTCGTCACCTTTAAAACACAGTCATTGGGAACGGAAAACGAAAAGTTGTTTTGTTTTTTTTTTTTTCAAAAGAAAGGATGAAAATAAAAGGTGGGAAAAGATATACCAGGCAAATGGGAGTCAAATCCAAACACCAGGACAACAATCTCAACAATTTGCCAAAAATAGAATCCGGGGGCACCTCGGGGGCTCAGTTGGTTGAGCATCGGCCTCTTGAATTCGGCTCAGGTCGTGATCCCAGGGTCGTGGGCTCTGTGGTGTGTATAAAGGGTGACCATGTACCTCGATGGGTTTTAAGGAATGTGTATATTTAATAACTAATAAATATATATTTACATATATAAAAGAATATATAAATATAATATATTATGTTAAATAATAGAATTGATTAACATAATTTAAAATCCTATTATATTAAAATATATTTAAAATACATACTTATATACAATATATTCTCTGACCATGTAACAATAAAATTAGAAATCAATATCAAATGAGTATGTCTTAAAATCCCATATACTAGGGTCACCCGGGTGGCTCAGTCAGTTAGGAGTCTGACTTGGACTCAGGTCATGATCTCACGGTTCGTGGGTTTGAGCCCCACGTTGGGCTCCGTGCTGACAGCTCAGAGCCTGAAGCCTGCTTCCGATTCTGTGTCTCCCTCTCTCTCTCTTCCTCCCCTGCTCACACTCTGTCTCTCTCTCTCTCTCTCTCAAAAAGAAAGATTAAAAAATAAAATAAAATCCCATATACTAAAAAATAACGCTGAGATTAAAAATAAAATTAAAAGAGAAATTGTAAAATACTCAGCAGTGAACTAACAATGAAAACACTGCATATCAAAATCTATAAAGCCGTCACAGACTGCTTTAGAGTAAATTCTACCAAGTTTTCAAGGAATAGATAATAGGTTTCAAAATCTAACTGACTCAAACAGCATATTAAGAAAAATTATAACTCATTAGGATGTATCTGAGGAAGCCATTAAATGGTTCAACATTTAAAAAAAAAAGACCTGTCAATGTAGCTTATTATTATTATTATTTAAATTCTAGTTAGTTAACATTTAGTGCAATATTAGTTTCAGGAGTAGAATTCAGTGATTCATCACTTACATGTAACACCCAGTGCTCATCCCAAAAAGTGCCCCTCTCAGTACCCATACCCCATCCACCCCATTCCCATCCACCTCCTTCCATCAACCCTTAGTTTAACTTTACTAGAACAAAAAGAACAATTCTATGATTATCTCAATTTTTGCACAGTTGATAAAGTTCGATCCATATATTTTTTTAAAGAGCCCTTAACAAACTGAACAAATTACAAATTGAAAGGAAATGCCTTAACTTAGAAAAAGTTATATACCAGAAAACTTACAAGAAAACTTACAAGCAAATCTTATGCTGAAGGGAAAAGCTTTATCCTTGCTCCCATTAAGATTGAAAGTAAGACAATGCTTTCCCATCACCACCATTCTTTAATACAGTCCTAGAGGTCTCAGCCAACAGGAAATCTTTTTTTACTTTTTTTTTAATGCTTACTTATTTTTGAGACAGAGCATGAGCAGGGGAGGGGCAGTGAGAGAGAGAGACAACAGAATCCAAAGCAGGCTCCAGGCTCTGGCCTGTCAGCACAGAGCCCGACATGGGGCTCGAACTCACAAACCGTGAAGTCATGACCTGAGCTGAAGTTGATCGCTTAACAGACTGAGCCACCCAGGTGCCCCAGGAATTTTTTTTTTTTTAAAGAGAAAGAACAAAGGGACACCTAGGTGGCTCAGTCCATTAAGCATCTGACTCCTGATTTCGGCTCGGGTCATGATCTCACAGTTTGTGGATTCGAGTCCCATGTCAGGCTCTGCACAGAGAGTGTGGAGCTTACTTGAGATCCTCTGTCTCCCTTTCTCTGCCCCTGTCCTGCTCACACTCTATTTTTCTCAAAAATAAATAAACATTAAAAAAATAACAGAGGAAGCACATAAAATTTGGAAGGGAAAAGATTAAAAAATACCATTATTTACCAACAATGGAATCATCTATATTCAGAAACCAAACGGGGGGCGCCTGGGTGGCTCATTCAGTTAAGCGTCTGACTTCGGCTCAGGTCGTGATCTCGTGGTTTGTGAGTTCAAGCCCCGCATCGGGCTCTGTGCTGACAGCTCAGAGCCTGGAGCCTGCTTCGGATTCTGTGTCTCCGTCTCTCTCTGCCCCTCCCCTACTTGTGCTCTGTCTCTCTATCAAAAATATATAAAATGTAAAAAAAAAAGAAGAAAGAAAAGAAACCAGAGTTCATAAAAATTGCCAGAGACAAGAAACTAACTAAAACTCACTATAGCATTTTTTTTACCACCAATAATCAATAAGAGAATGATAATAACAAATGATGCACAAGAGTGGCAAAAATTATATCCAAGAATGAATTTAAACGATATCTAAGACCTCCGTGGAAAACAAACTAACTCTTTTAAAGGACATTTTAAAAGAGCTGAATAAATAAGGTGACATTCCATGATCTCAGGTAGGTTCCCATCATATTTTAAAGGTACCTGTTTTCTCCCAAATAAATGTATAAATTCAAGGCTATGCCAATGAAAATGATCGCTGATCCTCTTGAGAATTTAATAAACACATTCTAAAATGTTTATGAAAGAATAAAATCTAGACACAGCTAAATCTGTATTGAAAGAGAAGAGCGGAGAGGGGGGAACATAATCTACTAGACGTAACCACCTTCTCTAAAGCTCCTCTGATAAATCTGTGCGCTAACAGCTCAACAGCAGTAATGACAACAAACATGACGGAGTGTGTTTGAGGCTACGATAAAGGACGACCGCACCCACGGAGGCCAGGACATCCCGGGATGGGCTTAGGAAAACTGACTCCCAGCATGGCATGCTTTCCTAAACCCATATGAAATGGCGGAAGCCAGATGGCCCGACACCCCAACGTGAAAGGTAAGACTGTAAGTTTTATAGAAGATGATGTAGGAGAAAAACCTGGCATGCTAGGAAGGGAGAATAACTTAAACAGAATCCCGAAAGCACAAAACATAAATTCAAATATTACTGAATACGATTGTATCGCAGTTAAGGAGCTCTGGTCAACCAAGAACTCTGGAACAAAGGAAATATTTTGTGCTTGTTTAACAAATACTCATACACTGCACATCGTGTGCCTCGGTCCTTTAAAATACTGACTGAGTCAATGTTCTTAGTGCCCTATGAAGTGGGTACTGTTATTATCCCCATTTTGCAGACAAGATGCTGAGCTGTGCAGACGTTAACTGGGCCAGGATCACGTAGGTTAATGAGCATGGCCAGAAGGCAAACCCAGGCCGTCTAGATGCAAACATCTGGAGTCACATTCTTTTCCTTTTTTAAGTAAGCTCTATACCCAACATGGGCCTTGAACTCACGACCCCAGATCAAGAGTCACACACTCCACCAACACTCTACCAGGCACCCCTAGAGCCACATTTCTTAACTACTATGCTGCACAGACACTCCACAGAGTGGAGACAGGTTAGGACAAGATACTTGTGAAGGTGTGTCTAAAACATGTTCCAAAACAAAGGACTAATGCTTGGAATACGTAAGGAGCTCCTGCAAATCGGCAAGCCTAGCACAACGAAGTCCAACAGAAAAATGATGTGCGTGCCAAGGCTAGAAGAGGAGATCTAAAAGGACGGACAAGCATATGGATGGGATATTCAAATGCATTACTATCAGAAAAATGGAAATTAAACAACAAAATATCACATCACACCTGTTGGACTGGGAAAAACTGAAATGCCAGACGGGAGGCTGCAGGGGGTTAACTGTTTACTGTAAACCGGCTCGGCCATGCGGCAAACAACCTGATCGTTGTTATTCCGCGTATGTATGTGGATACTTTATGACCCAGCAATGCAGCCCCTGAGTAGTTCCGTCTTAGTCCATTGCACTGCTATAACAGAGCACCATAAACTGGGTGGCTTATAAACACCAAATATTTATTTCTCACAGCTCAGGAGGCTGGGAAGTCCAAGATCAAGGCGCTAGCTGGTTCAGTGCCTGGGGAGAGCCCACTTCCTGGTTCATGGAGGGCTGTCTTCTCCCTGTGTCCTCACAAGGCAGAAGGGTTCTGTGGGGTCTCTTTCATAAGGGCACTTATTCCATTCATAAGGGCTCTGCTCTCGTGATCTAATCACCCCCCTCTGGAGGTGGATGTGATTAGATCATGACCAGGTCGGATCCTAACCCCTAATCACATTGGGATTAGGATCTGAACATGTAAATTTCAGAACACAAACCTTCCGTCTATAGCACGTTCTCATAGATGTCCCAGAACGGGATGAATATGCGGACGTTCATCTCAGTTTGTTACGGAGTCCGGGAAGTGGGGTGATCTAGACATCCGTTTCGAGATGAAGCAACATACACCGTAAGACGGATACGCACTGTGGAACCCTGTGCAGCTGTGAGGGACCCACACGCCAGATGTACACACAGCAGTAGGAACAGACCTCAAAAACACCGTGCTGAGCAAAAAAAAGGAAGCAGAATTAGATGTAAAGCACGTTACCATTTATGTAAATTTTAAAAAGGCATCCATGCAAACTACACATGTTTTAGAAATCACACTTATACATAGTTTACGCATGAACTATATATTTTATAAATTATATGTTTGTTTGCAAACAAAAAGACAGATACAGATACAGATCCAAAACAGGCAACGATTGCCTTTGAAGGAAGGAATTGGAAGTGGGAAATGCCTATCAAAAGGAATGAATAATGAAAATTAGAAACCAGTGTGGGATCTTGCACAAACAATGATGATAAAGTGCCCTGAGCCACGAAGTGTGATTAATTCAGCCCTCCTTGTCTGGGGTTAAAAAATAAATTCCAAAATTATGAAACACAGTTAGGGACTGACCATCGGTTTTACACAATGGATTCATCCTCCATAGGGTCACAAGCTTCCCTTATCTACTTAGATTATTTTGTTGTAAACTTTAGGTTTCCAATAAAACTATTAAATAATGCATTTGTCAAAGAGGGCTACAGGGCACGCCTTTAGGGAGCTTTCGGTTTTTTCTTTTTGAACAACAAATATATGTTTGTTGCTATCAGACTTTTTTGCTATCTTTGTCCTAAAAAGTTACTTTGGTCTCATGTTTAGAGCAGTTGGTCTCCAAAGTAGGGTACAAGTAACTTAAAACTAGTTACAACAATCTACTAAGGGATGGAAAGAAATGTTAGAAATTTAATGTTTATCTTGCAAAATGAAGACATTGTTTTAGGCTATTTGCTCCACGATTAAAGTTGCAACTCTTGCTTTTTCAACACATCAGACTGTCCTAGGTTGGAAGCAATGCACGGGTATTGTGAGCGACCCTGGAAGAGGTGACGTGGGGTTCTCATTCACTCATTTCTTCCTGCATGCGATGCGGTGACATATGCCCAACTAGACTGTCTAGCTTGAACTGGAGCCACTCTTACAAAATGACCTTAAAAGATTCCTGCAAGAAAACTACAGAGTGAAGAGAAAGCTAATCATGCAAGCCCAATGAACAACCAGAAAATGGCAGAGATGACCCTTTTCCCATCCTCGAGACAAAACCTCCATCAGCCACGTCCACAAGAAAAACAGGGACAATCTAATCAGACCTGAAGGATAATCAGTCACAAATATTGAAATAATCAAGGAGATGATTTGAAGAATGGATTTACAGCCACTCTTAATCTCCCCGAAGTGTGTATTATGCTGAGATATTGGCTAATGATAGCATGAAACCATCATGATGAGTCAGACATTTCAAACCTAAACGAGATTATAGAGGCAAGGACAGACCTCTATCCGTTCTTCAGCAGTGTTTAAAGTAAGAAAATATTTAAGCCACCACTTTTGGCTATTTTTAAAATATTTTTTAGGGGCACCCGGGTGGCTCAGTCGGTTAAGCATCCAACTTCAGCTCAGGTCATGATCTCACAGTCCATGGGTTCGAGCCCCGCGTCGGGCTCTGTGCTGACAGCTCAGAGCCCGGAGCCTGCTTCGGATTCTCTGTCTCCCTGTCTCTCTGACCCTTTCCCACTCACACTCTGTCTCTCTGTCTCTCTGTCTCTCTCTCTCTCTCTGTCAAAAATAATTAAACATTAAAATTTTTTTAAAATATTTTTTAAACCTTATTTATTTATTTTGAGAGAGAGAGAGAGAGAGCAGGAGGGGCAGAGAGAGAGAAAGAAAGAGAGAATCCCAAGAAGGCTCCCCCATCAGCTATCAGTGCAGAGTCCAATGAGGGGCTGGAACTCACCAACCATGAGATCGTGACCTGAGCCAAAGCTGGACGCTTAACCAACTGAGCCACCCAGGTGCCCACCCACCACTTTTGAAAAGCTCACTGAACCCAATGATAAATTTGAAAACTTCTTTCAAGGCTTCTCTTTCATAGCAATGGACTAGCAAATGCACTTACTTGGGAAACACATTGTTTTTTTCCTGCTGGGGAAAAAAAGTGACTGAAATAAAATATGAAAAACAATAGCAACAAACTAGAACGTAATCCTTTGTTAGCAGATCCTGCTGAAAGACACAAATTCAAATCTTGGTGAGCATTTGAAAGAGGAGGCATCAAAGCAAATTACTTGAGGAAGTTTGTTATACAATCAGATGAAAGTACAGATGTCCCTAACGTGTCTTGGCTTATAGTATTTACTAGATTCTGTATTAATAATGCAATGTGCTTTCAAAAGTCTTGTTTTTTTTTTATGAGCTTCTGACAGATGCCCTGGAGATGTGCTCACCATTAAATGATATCCTTAATAAAAATAAAGTCTTAACAGGAAGACTCTGTAAAATGTGGCCATGGAGGGAGCTACTCCTTTAACCAGAATTCTCTCTCTCTTTTTTTTTACTGTAAGGAATTCTGGGCTTAGGTTTATGAATAAAGCACCTCCCTTGAATTTCATCTGCAATAAGTTACTGTGGCATAGAAGTGGATGTCACAATGCAACAGTGTTGCTGGATGTCTCTGATGTTGGCTTTATAAAAACAAGACCTTTAAACTTTCACTGGGAGTGATCATTCAACTTTGTACCACAATGGTTGCCTCATGGCAAGATACTTAAGAGACTTGTCGACTCAACCGTTCTTCTTGTACAAGGTGTTCCAAGTCGGCTGACATTTTCTGTGATGACAAGAGGCACTCAACAGTTTGCCTGCCAACAGATTTTATTCAGATATGCAAATGAATTTTTAAAACACTCTGGGTCTTCAAGGTAAAAGTAAACTTGTAACTAAGAGTGAAGAAAGAACTCTTTCAGAAACAAAGTTGTGCATTGGAGAAGGCATTTTTTAAAACCAAAGTCGGGAAAGGTTCGCATCATTATGTGACTTCATTCCTGAAAATTACCGAAGTGTGACACCTACAGAAACCCTGGTATCTACACACTTTCAAAACTTAGAAACATCAAGAAAATGAAAAGGCAACCCGAAGGATGGGACAAAAATATTTGCAAGTCGTATATCTGATATCATATAACATACTAAGAACACTTACGACTCAAGAGTAAAAAGGCAAACAGCCCAACTTAAAAATGGGCAAGAGATTCGAACAGACATTTCTCCGAAGAACACACAAAATGCCCAATAAGCACATGAAGACATGTTCAACATCATTAGTAATTGAGGAAACAGAAATCAAAACCACAAGGAGGTACCCTTCACACCAACTAGGGAGGCTATAATAAAAAAGACAGATAGTAACAAGAGTTGGCAAAAAAAAAAAAAAAAGCAGAGAAATTGGAACCCTCAAATGTTGTTGGTAAGAATGAAAAATGGTGCAGCCACTTTGGAAAACCACCTTCCAGTTACTCAGAAAGTAAGCACAGGGGCACCTGGGTGGCTCAGTCGGTTGAGCATCCGACTTTAGCTCAGGTCGCGATCTCACAGCTCGTGGGTTTGAGCCCCACGTTGGGCTGTGTGCCTACAGCTTCAGAGCCTGGAGCCTGCTTCGGATTCTGGGTCTCTGTCTGTCTCTCTGACTCTCCCCCAATCATGCTCTGTCTCTCTCTCTCTCTCAAAAATACACATTAAAAAAAATTTTTTTTTAAAGAAAGTAAACACAAAGATACCATATGACCCCATAGTTCCACTGCTAAGTATGTGTTAATAAGAACTGAAAACGTATGGGGGTGCCTGGATGGCTCAGTCAGTTAAGGTCCCACTGTGGTTCAGGTCATGATCTCCCAGTTTGTGGGTTCAAGCCCGTGTCGGGCTTTGTGCTGACAGCTCAGAGCCTGGAGCCTGCTTCCGATTCTGTCTCTCCCTCTCTCTCTCTCTCTGCTCCCTCCCCCACCAGCACCACTCATGTGCTGTCTCTCTCTCTCTCTCTCTCTCTCTCTCTCTCTCTCTCTCAAAAATAAACACTAAACAATAAAATTAAAAAAAAAGAATTGAAAACATACGTTCACACAAATTTTGTACGTGAATGTTCATAGTAGAACTAATCATAATTACCAGAAGTGAAAACAACCTAAATGCTCATTAGCTGATAATGGATTTTAAAAATGCGAGGTATCACGATAGTGGGATATTATTTGGCCATGAAAGGGAATAAAGTATAATACATGTCACAACATGGATGAACCTTGAAAACAGGACGCTAAGCGAAAGAAACCGTTCACAGAAGACCACGTGTTATATGATTCCATTTATACGGAATATCTAGAAAAGGTAACTCCATAGGGATCAAAAGTAGATTACGGAGGACCTAGTGGTCGTCAAGGGCTAAGGGGAAGGGAGAAAGGAAGGGTGACCGTACTGGGGATAGGATTTCTTCTTGTGGCGATGAAAATGTTCTAAAATTGCCGATGGCGATGGTTGCACAACTCTGTGAATATACCAAAAGCCATGAAATTGGGGGTTTAAATGGGTAAATCACGTGGTATGTGAACTATTAACTCAATAAAGCTGATACGAAAAAAATCCTTAAAAACAGACCCTTCCGACACGTTTCTTAAATTTCCAGACAACCCATGAAGGCAACCCAATTCGTTTTAAGAACCTCGCTGATTAAGGCAAGGAACGCAGAAATGTAGTTACTACGTTTTGAAAAAGAAAGTGGCGTAATCAATAGACAGAACCGGAAAAGAGTAACGAAGCTCAGCGAAGGCCTAGCAAGTGCCACCAACCATGGGTGGCTTCCGCTTAGACCCACTGTGTCTTCTTTAGGGGCAGCTGCCATTAATCCAAGTATCCAAACTGGACCTAACACAAGTCTTAGAATCACCACATCACACAGAGTGGAGCCAAGATGTCAAAAGAAAACAAAGGCTCTTCCAACAATTTTCCTCACCGAGAGAAAACAACTTTTGCACCTTTTTTTTTTTTCAAAATTTTTTTGATGTTTATTTATTTTTGAGAGAGACAGAGACAGAATGCGAGTAGGTTGGGGGAGAGAGAGAGAGAGGGAAGCACAGAATCCAAAGCAGGCTCCCGGCTCTGAGCTGTCAGCGTGGAGCCCCATGCGGGGCTCGAACTCACGAGCTGCGACACCATGGCCTGAGCCAAAGTCGGACGTTCAACAGACTGAGCCACCCATGTTTGCACTCTTTACTAAGTAACACATAAATGTTAACTCGCAATATTTATTGCATCACTTTGACCTTCGGGTGTAGGTATAGTATACAAATTATATTAACACAGTCGTATAGTGGATAAAATAAAATACATACCCGCACTGAGGCTGCAAGCCCAAAATCTTGTCGCAGACATGATCAGAAAACGTAAGAACCTAGGCTGGAGGAGGAAGTTGAAGTTGGAAAGCTGGGATGGTCTACGTTCCCCCAACTCGCTGCGCGAGTCTGAGCGAGGGGTGCAGTTGTGAGTAACTGAGTCACGGTCGGCCACCCCAGGAAGAAGGAAGTCTCTGCAAGGCTCCAAGGAGCCTGAACCTGGAACAGAAGGGCAGGATGGGCTCCCATTTGCCCCCAGGGCTCTCCCGGTTCCTGCTGTGCCTACTGCTCTGTCCCGGTCTGCCTGTTCCCTGCCCGCTGGTCAGTCCTCCTGTCTCCCCGGTTCGCGTGATGCAGGGCTAGACTGCTTAGTGTGGCTGCCTGCCCCTGGTCCCCTGGGCAGAACCCGAAAGCCGGTCTCCGGGTCAAGTATGCGTGCGTGTGCTCACACACACACACACACACACACACACACAGCCTGGACCACCAGGGATGGAGCAGGGAGGAGGGGTGGAACTGATCATAGCAGGCACTGTGCCCGATAGGGCTCCTACAGGGGACGAAACAAGAAATGCTAAAACTGGCAGGGACCCGCGAACAGACCACCTTCTCCATCCCGCTTTCTGCCGTCCAGGGATACCACCCCCGCCCTTTTAGGGGCCACAGGGTCCCACGAAGTGGGAGTCAGAGGCCTGGGTTCTCGTCCAGCTCTGCACAAGGAGCCTGGCCTCTGCACCCCCCGTTCTGCGTGCAGGGCACACGGGCGCTTTGCAGGTCCTTGCAGGGAGGCGGAGACAGTGTCATGAGGTGAATCTGGATTTTCCCAAAAGGATTGTGCCAGTACACTTGGGTACATCAGGTGATGAGCTCAACAGTCACGCTGAGGTTTCTAAGTGGTCTTCCCAAGTCCCTTTTGCTTGGGCCGCAACAGAAAAGCACCCAGGAGCACCCCATGCCTTCCTGAGCCAGCAGCATCCTCTACTGCTGTGTCCAATATCACAGACAGGTATTTCGGACACGCTGGGGACACACACGGCATAGACTCACTATCAGAGCCAGGAGGAAACCCAGCCACTACCCAGGGCTAACTCCCGTTTTACGTGTAAGGGAAGTGGGGCCCAGGATGGGAGAGGGACATTCTCAGTTCACACAGATACACAGACACAGAAGACATTTCTCACGATACAAGCCAGGGCTCCTGGGATGGCCCGTAGTTAAGAATTGTTGAAAAATACAGGGCGCCTGGGTGGCTCAGTCGGTTGAGCGTCCGACTTCAGCTCAGGTCACCATCTCACGGTTCGTGAGTTCGAGCCCCGCGTCAGGCTCTGGGCTGATGGCTCAGAGCCTGGAGCCTGCTTCCGATTCTGTGTCTCTCTCTCTCTCTGCCCCTCCCCCGTTCATGCTCTGTCTCTGTCTGTCTCAAAAATAAATAAACATTAAAAAAAATTAAAAAAAAAAAAAGAATTGTGGAAAAAGAATAATAGTTCCCCCAGCAAGTCCTTTCCACTTGCCACACATTATCTAAAGCAATGTTTCCAAACTGTCAGTCATGACTTGATATTCTCGGGAAATCTCTTTAGAAAATTGAACCCAGGACGAAGTACAGACTAGAATAGGATCTATAAAGTACATCACTTGGTATGCCTGGGTGGCTCAGTCAGTGAAGCGTCTGACTCTTGATTTCTGCTTCGGTCATGATCTCACGGTTTGCGAGATCGAGCCCCCAGTTGGGTTCTGCATTGATATCTCAGAGCCTGCCTGGGATTCTCTCTCTCTCCCTCTCCCTCTGGCCCTTCCACGCTTGTGCCTTCTCTCTCAAAATAAAGAAACATTAAACACGCACACACACACACAGACACACACACACCAAATTCATCACTTAAGAGTGGAGGTAAGTATTGTTGTCACAAACCGTTGTTTCATTTTTATAGACACACAAACACATGCAGATACATACGTGTCTATCAGCGCTGAGTATTTGTCTACTGGGTTACTAAAAAAATACCTTTCTTCCTGAGGTCCTCTTCAAAAAGGCATGAAGGCCCGTGACCTGAGGACGAAGTGTGCAGAAAGCAACACTGATGGGAAGAGAAGCTCTTTGTGCACACACATAAGGGGATACAGCTGAGAAGCAGCCCGGCAGGGGTGGTCACTGCCACCGGTGAGGTGATCGGAAGCCACGGGGTAGGCTCTGGGCAGCTGCAAAACCAGCTGGTCCACTTTTGTCACACTCCAGGCCACACCTGGCTGCCTCAGGTAAGGACAGGGCAGGAGTTCCACCCAGGATGGATGCTCCCCTGCTGTTCAGCCTCACCAGAATCAGGAGGACATTAGAGGGCCTCACTCCCCTGTGCCTCTCAACAGTAGAGAATGTATCTCCTGGACCCTGGCCAGGGCCTGCTACTCTTCCGAAGGTCACGATGGCTACACGAGGTAGAGGAGAAGCATGCCCGGCGTTGAAATTGGGTTTCCAGTGTCCTCCTGTCTGAGAGCAGCGGGCCGTGGGCAGCAAGGGTGCTCAGCAATGCTGTGGATCACGCCCCGTCACACGAACTACAAGGGAGCTTCTCTAAAGGGAACTGGGAGTGTTACAAACATTTCTTGAAGCAAATGGTCCACTGGCAAGGGCTCGACACATAATCCGGGAATTTAAGAACTGCCCTTCCAATTCAGAGTACAAACCTGGGTGAAGCCCTTCCAGGTCCCCTAGTCCAAGGGTCGCAAACACTGTCTGTAGAGAGCCAGAGAGTCAGTGTATCAGCTTTGCAGACCACACAGTCCCTGTCACAACTCAGCTCTGCTGTGGTGCAGCAGGAGCCCCACAGACAGGAGGAAATGAGAGGGTGTGGCTGTACCCATAAAGCCACATCCACAGGGACAGGTAGGGGCCACGTGATCTGCTAGCCACAGTTGGCTGACCCCGCTCTAGTCCAATCTCCCCTTTTTATGATTTGGAAACTGCTATCCAGAAGAGGGAAGCACGGTCAAGTGTCCTGGGGAATCACTGCTGGCCAGATAAGGACTCCTGCTGCCTGGAGACAACCTACCCAGTTCTCTATCAAATAACGTCCTGCTACTGAGACAGACATAGACTTCCTAGCTCTCTCTTGCCCAAGAGGAAATTCAGTTTAAAGGTTAAATCGTTGGGACCAGAAGTCAGGCAGATCTAAGTTCCAATTCAGGCATTGCCCTGAATTGCCTAAGTTCTCTAAGCATTGGTCCTTTTCACTGGAAAATAAACGATAAAATTGCATTAGGCTAAAACTGTCCTGAAGTATATACAGGTAAAGACGAACAAGGTGAACATTTGGGGCAAATGTGGGCAGGGTAAGCATGTTGAGGTGAGGGTGAACAAGGCGAAGCTACGTTGCACACAAGGCAAAGGTAACAAGGAGGGGTATGTGAAGGGCCTAGATGTAATGAGCGCTCAGTAAATTCCACCTGTCTTTTCCCACCCCTCAGACCTGAACTCTCACACCTCCTGTCAAGCTCCACCCTACTCTTACTTGAAAGGATGGAAGATAACATAGGTGGACTTTGAAAACCATAAAATACTGAGATGGCATCACACCCTCCTAGACCTCATCCACTCCTTTTTGTCCATTGAGATGTCTCCTTCCATGAATATGGTATACTCGTCCCCACCTACGCATTTGTCGCACATTTATGGAGCGTCTTTGGACCAAAAACTACTAAGCAGAGTGTCATACATGTGATCTACTCATACGGTTCCACTCACTTGCAAAGGCATCATCTATTCTCTTTATATACTCAAACCCTATTTCTGCTTCCTGACTTGGGTATTATTTTCCCCAGGATGCCACCATTCTCCTACTGTCTTCTGATCCTCAGCAGTATTCTTACCTCTGATCATTCCCGTATCTCAGGGGCTGAAACTCTTATCCTCTCATCCCAGGAAGTTTCTGGCCTAGCTTAGGCCATTGAGAGGCACTGGAACATGAAACGTGGAAGACGGAAGAGAAAGAGTAAAGTAATATTCTTCTCTAATAGCAGTGGGTATGTGTATAGTTAGACAGCAGACACAGGGTTCATGGTGTCTAGGCAAGCTCCCAGAAATCGCCGACTTCAATTCAGCAAGCAGCTGACTTCCAAGTGGTGACTTCCTACAATTCCGAGCACTTCTTAATTTTCTTAAATCTCGGAACACTGCTCCTGACCCTTGTAACCTCAATTTTATAAGCATATAAGTCCTTATATTACATCTTTTACTACTAAAATACGGAGTAGTTTTAGACCAAACCCTGACTGATATGGTCATTGGAGCGCTGACATGAGTTTCCACCACGAAAACTAAATATGGCATTATCTTAACAGTTTTGTGGCAGGCATGAGGAAACCAGGATCGGAGTCTGGGAAGAAGGCACCCCACGTCATGTAGTGGTAAAACACTCGGTAAAACTTCCCCTTGCGATAATTTGGAAACCATTTGCCTCCCAAGCAGGGGACTCTAAGGGAAATCATTGGAAAGAACCAGTATGATAGTATGCATTGGCCACTACTGGCTTTTTGGGGCAAGGTTTATAAGTAAGAGAAGAGATCAAAAGAGACCTGGCCAATGAGTAAGCAGAATAAAGAGAAATACAGTCTAGAAATTTGGGTGTTGAAGGGTTGGAAAATCCAACTATTTCTAAAGTCAAAAGTTCAATAGATTTCTCAGCTGAATAAAATAACTCGGCCCTCCATCGATGATCAAATTAACATTATTTTTCTAAAAATTTTCTTGAATAATATGAAAATGGCCACCATTAAGCTGACAAAGAGAAAGCAATGACAGTCCGGCAGAAAAAATAATTAAGAAAAATAATAATGGGGGGGCACCTGGGTGGTTCTGGCAGTCAAGTGTCAGGCTTCAGTTCAGGTCATGATCTCACTGTCAATGAGTTCAAACCCCGCATCAGGCTCTGTGCTGACGTCTCAGAGCCTGGAGCCTGTTTCAGATTCTGTGTCTCCCTCTCTCTCTCCCCCTCCCCTGCTCACACTCTATTTCTCTCTCTCTCTCTCTCTCTCTCTCTCAAAAATAAATAAACATTAAAAATTATTTGAAAAAAAGGAAAATAATCATGGGAGTTATGTCTAGGAAAAATGCCTTGTGCATTACTAACAGTTACTAACACAGAACTATACAGAAACAACGGACGTGGGGGGTCTTCCAGAAGGCAGAATCATTGTTGTGATGGTTTTAAAATATGTCTCTAAAGTTTCTTCTAACAAACAGAACCAGGTAAAGGGACAATGTATGACTTTTGAAATTAAGATTTTTAAAAAGGCATTGTGGCTTCCTCCTTTCCCTCTTAGATAGTTCACTCAGGGAAGCTAACTGCCACGCCATGAGAACACCTAAGTAGTCCTATAGACAGGTCCATTGGTGAGCAACTGAGATTTCTTGCCAACAGCCAGAGAGGAACTGAGGCCTCCAGCCCACCGTTGTGTGGGTTAGCAGCTCCTCCGACACCAGTCTAGCCTTCGGATGACAACAGCCCCAGCCAACATAGGGACTGAAACCTCAGGAGAGACTGAGCCAGAACCACTCAGGAAAGACACTTTCAGACTCCTGACCCTCAGAAACTGTAAGATAAATAAACATTTATTGCTTTTGGCTGCTAAGTTTTAAGATATTTTGCTATGCCACAATAGATAGCTAGTACAATGGCTGAATCCAGAGGTGGGAGGGGAGGGGCTCTTCACAGTGTCTGCCCAGCAGGAGCTTGAAACTACCATATGCCTACCGCTTTTCAATTTGTGTCCAGTTCTAGATGAACCTGGAAAATATGGACTTGTACTGTGGCTATCCTGTTCTTCTTTCACCATTTATATTCAGTTTATGAGGATGTGGGAAGACACATTTTAGTTCTTAGGGTGTTACACCATAAGCAACCACATGTAGACTGGTGGGACGAATTGCACATCATTTGAGTGTGACCATTAAACCGGATGCAGAGACTAGATGGGATTAAGGGATGTGTTTCTCTTGGGGAGGGATGAATGTAGGAGAAAGATAAAAACAGGTACTCGATGCGGTGCCTGGGTGGCTCAGTCGGTTGAACGTCCTACTTCCGCTTAGGTGATGATCTCACGGTTCATGGGTTTGAGCCCTGCATCGGCCTCTGTGCTGACAGCTCAGAGCCTGGAGCCTGCTTCGATTTCTGCATCTCCCTCTCTCTGTCTCTGTCTTTGTCTCTCTCTCAAAAATAAACATTAAAAAAATTTAAAACAAAACCAAAAACAGTTATTTGATGACCAGAAGGATAGACCTTGGCAAAGACAATACTATTCCCAAATAGTATTGTCCACATCCCATTTTTCTTCTCCTCCTGGACACACAGCTAGGTTCTATTTCCCAGTCTCTCTGTGGTTGGCGAGGCTGTGTGAGCTCTGTAAGGGAATGTGGGCAAAAGTGTCCATGGCACTTCCAGGCCCGGCCCCTAAAAAGTCTTCTGAGCCCTTCTTCGTGCCCTCTATTCCCTCACTGGCTGCCCATAGGCAGTGTATCCAGTGGGGGGCTCAGGGGCTCAGAGAATTGCTGCTTCTAAGGTTTATTTATTTTTGGGACAGAGAGAGACAGAGCATGAACGGGGGAGGGGCAGAGAGAGAGGGAGACACAGAATCGGAAACAGGCTCCAGGCTCCGAGCCATCAGCCCAGAGCCCGACGCGGGGCTCGAGCTCACAAACCGAGAGATCGTGACCTGAGCTGAAGTCGGACGCTTAACCGACTGAGCCACCCAGGCGCCCCGAGAATTGCTGCTTCTAGAGGGAAGCAACCTAGGTCCCTGCAAACATCATGCACGTGATGCACACACACACATTCACACACACGCTGGCCCACCGAGCAAGACAGAAATACGTTTTTATTTGAAGACATTTGTTATAGCAGTTACCTGCCACAACTAAAACAATTTAACTCCTCTGCTCTGCGCTGCAATTTTACTGAGAGCTGGTGCCACACTATCTCACAATTATATGCAGGCAACCCGTGAGTTATAGCAATCCACATTTACAATCCTCTGACAACCGCCTCGTGACATTAGTTATGGTATTTCAAAACCAGAAGAATACAAAACCATATCTCCCCGGAGGGCTTTTGCCTTGGCCTGGCACCACAAGCCTCCTTTAGTGGTTAAGAGCGTAGACGCTGGAACTCAAGTTACTCAATTTGGTTCTCGTATCGGCCATGTAAGAAATGTGTTTTTATCAACAGTTTGCTATGCCTGAGAAAGTCAAGGCCCTAGGAGGCTTGGAGCCTTGCCCAAAGTCATACATCTGATAACTTTAGAGCTAGTGTTCGTGTCGAGCTCTTCTGACTTCAAGCCCCACGGTGTCTTCCTCATATCACGACGCAAGGGGGAAAGTCCATCTGTGGCCTTGAGGTTGTCTCTCTCTCTGCATGACTTATTGCCAAATGACTTCAAACATGTGAAAATAACAGAGAGGACAAGTACACATAATGCTTCTTCCCGGTTCTGACAAAACCCTTCCCAGACAAAGATGATTCCATTCCCAGTTGGGAATATTTTCCTGAAGCAGGAATGTACATTCCCCATTGAGGACAGAGGCCCATACCCCATCCTATGTGTAGAGTCCACAGGGCTCTTCCCTTCTCTGTTGGGCCAAAGAGAGGTAGCCCTACAACATTCCCTTGGGAAGAAGACAAACTTGAAACTTCGGTAGTCTGGACCCCAACTGCTTTGAGAGGTTAGTATACCCCTAACCTCCAGCCACTAAGCAAATGAGCCAACTGTTAAAATTGTCTTTCCCCAGTTCCTGATCCGACAGGACATAGCTGTTCTGTGGTGACACTAGAAATACCACAATAGGTGGAACAGGGTTCTTGGGGAAACCCAACTACACAAGGCACGAGCCATGGTGTTCATCACAGTTCATCGCGGTTCTCAGTGGCCGTAACACAGCATCCCTCAGCTGGGTACAAGGAAGACCACGTATGTGCCTTCTGAAGCAGACGGATGCTCGGAGCTGGATAAACCAACGAAGAGGTGTTTTTACACACACCAGCAGCTTGGGGTTGGAGCTCAGAGGCCGGGCAACCAGTGAGCTCTTGCCTCCATGATGCAATGCTTCCAATATGGAATCTGAGTGGGTGAAGGACTTATCACTCACTCACCAAAGTTTACAGGGATGAAATCTGTGTAATCCAGGGCTTTCTCCCATAAGGAGAGGCTCTGGGAAGCTCTGGTCGAACTCCGTCGCTGTCTTCCTCTCCTACAATTCACTTCTGAGGGTTTCTTGGGCTTTTGTGCCTTCTAATATCATTCGCGTAAAAAGCCCTTCAGTTAAGAGACTTTCCGAAGCAGTAAATATTTTCGGGAGATTGATGCTCCACACTTTTCAGAGTCCTGCTGTTATTTTTATCACTTCCATTTTATCCATGGAAACCGAGAGCCGGCAGCAGAAAAACTTCCCAATTGCGCGGATTCTCGGGGGGAGGACTGCTGGCCCCCGGATACGGATTTTAAAAGCAAAAAGGACAGAAGGGAGCCACAAATCCAAGCGTGGCTCTGGCGGCCTTTTCTGGGCTGTCAGTCCAACCACTCCCACCTGCACGCATCCTCTCTCTCCTTGTGCTGTCCGGGGGCCTGTGTGCGGGGCAGCGCGGTGGGAGACTGGGCCAGCTGAGCTGGTCTCTGATCCCAGAGGCCATGTGACCTTGAGCGAGTCCATATGCCAGTGTGAGCTTCAGGTCCGACACTGTAAAGTGAGCCGACCAGTGTCTCCCTGGCAGAGTGGTTGTCAGGCTTAGAGGAGGGTATGTGCGAGTCCCTGGCAGGAAGCTGGTGCTCAGGGAAACCTGAGCCGGGAGACTGGCCTCAAACGGTGTCCGTTCCAGGCAATGCGGTCCAGGAAGATGGGGGGGGGTGCCCAGGGGGGTGGTTCAGCTCAAGTGGTCAGCGACATGGCTTCAGGGAGCATCTGCAGAAGGCTGGGACGAGCCAATCTGCTGGTGCTGACCAGGGTCAGGTGCCCGAGGTAGCCTCACGCCAGAGCGAAGACCACTTTTCCAGGAACGTTGCCCATGTGAACTTCCACGGCGTCCCCAAAACAGAGGAGCCTCGCCAGCATGGCAGTCACACTTCCCACAAAGGTTGCGCGGGGAACACACTGGTCTTCACCCAGGAATGTGCCAACAGGCACTTCACTCAGCCAGATTGCCTTGGGCGCCTGAGACATCTTCCTGGCACGTGTAGGGGCCGCTGTGCTTTGAGAAAAGTAGGAAAGGAGTAAAGGGAGAAAATGCTCCCGATCCCTTATGACCAAAAATCACACTTCTTCGGTTGAGTGTGGTTTTAGATCCGGCTACTCAAAAACATCAGGCAGAGGGGGGCCGGACGTCTGTCTTCCCTACCTACCGTTTGAGGACAAAGGAGGCAACGGCCTCAAGAGGAGCCGTGTGTAAGCCACACAAGCGCCAGTCAAGGCCTCTGGGAGAGGGAGGGACCAGTGGCAGGAGGGCACGTGTCCAGAGGAGGGGGAAGGGGACCCGAGATCACAGACTGGCGTTCTCCGCCCTCCCCCATCCCTCTCCCTCTGCCCTCTCTCCACATCCCCTCCCCAGCCACCAAGACGGCTGCCCTGCCAGCCCCGTACCAGTTCGTGCAAAGGGAACAAAACACGCCACGATCACAGAACCACCTCCGAAACAGAAAACGCCGCCAGCTTTTTTGCCCAGGATGAAGCAGGACTTGGGTAGAGAGCTCAGCCCCGGCCACCATCAGTGAGCTTGCAAATACTGCAGTACCACACCTCGGGGAACACAAACCGTTGAGGATGGAGTCCTGGCATGTCACGCTTGGCATCAGAAGCTCATCTGAAATTTCCAAGATGTTCTCTTTAATACAGCCATCTGGATGATACGGAGGAGCTTCGATAACTTCCCCGAGTGATAAAATTAGTCATGCTATGCTGCAAAGCCGTTTCCAATTTACGACGCTGCTTACACTCAAGTTCTCCCAGCATTTGGCACATGCATATTTTAGTGCCTTCTGCCTTTAACAATGTTTCTCTTAGGGGCTTACTACTTGGGAGACTGAATTTCTTGCTCGGAAGAGACACAAAGACACAGGATCGGGAGCTCTCCTCCATCACAAAAGCCACAGTTGACTCCCTGCCATTCTGAGCATGCGGGCTCCCCAGTGGCCACCATTTGAGCAACGGAATTTTTTTTTCTTTCACAAATGGGGATCCTGAAACTTGGAGAGGACTTTCTCACGGCTGCACAAACGCTAAGTGAGGGAACCTGGATTTCGGTCTAACCTGCCTGGATGCACACCGGGAGTGTTTTTCTCCTAGGCGGTGGCAAAATTAGGGGCAGGGCCGTCGTTGGGTACCTGACATTGTGTCAATCAGCCTCCGTGTACAGCTAGAGTCCCATTTCCAGGTGAGGTCAGTCCTGAGGACGCTAAGCCACTGAGTCCCTCTCGCTTTGCAGTGATGATGGGCAAACCACAAATTGCAAATTGGCTGCCCCTCCATGCTTCAGCACTGTTGCTAGGTAGGTGGTGGCCAGGCACCAAAAACAGAGCCAGCTAGGTGAGTCAGCGGGCGGCTGATACATCCTCTCCCCTCTGCTTCAGCATTAGGCAAGGAGCCCTTTGGATGGTCCGAAATGCCTGTCCTCTTCCTTTTCCTTCCAAACCTCCTCCTTGCCATCTTTTGGTTGAATCTTCTTGAGGTCTTCGGATTCATTCACTGTAAGCAAGCCTCCTCCGGCTGTCTCCCGCAGTGTTCAATGTGGCCAGGCTCTTAACTGAGTCTTAAACCCAGTTCTGAATTCCGTAACTCAAAGACGGGCGGATAACCTGAGAAAAGCCTTCCTCGGCCCTTCGTGGCAGAGGTAAGTGCCCACGTTCTTCCCCTCCACTTGGATGGACTGAGGAGGGACAGGGAAACAGCTCACCGCACCTAGAGACAGAACATAAGAGGACTCCCACAGGTCAGACCCCAGCCGCAGGGCAGATTTCTTCTGGGGGCGTCTGGCCCCCACCCTGTCTGGACCCTGACTGAGCAGCGATCCCCTGAACAATTTCCAGGAACGATCCCTGTGGATTCCGGAGAAAGGTCATAGAGTCTCAAAACAACAAAACTTTACCCCCCTGCTAAGTATCAATCGTGTACTAAATGTTGCACGGGATGTACACTGACCCTCAGCTGGCCCGTTATCTGAATTTCAGATGTCGCCCCCTGAGACTGCTAATCACACGTGGTAGGGTGCTCTGCAGGCCCGCGACAGGTGGGCTTCCGAGGGGTCTGGAAGAGGTGTCACTGCAGATCTTAGTGAACAGCGTGTCTCCTCTGACATCGGGCTGCAATCCTGCTCCTCTCTCCAGGCCAGGGTGGATAGTGTTCTAGAAGTGGGCATTAGTCTCTGTTACAGAAACAGTATACAGTAAGAGATCGCTCCCAGGGTAGGAGGTTGCTCACTCTGCACCATAAAAGAACCATCTTTCCCTTCCCATCGATGACAGCACCCATCTTGCCCTCTCTTCTACTCAGTGTATTAGGTTCTGTTTTCTTTTTTTTTTTTTTTTTTAATTTTTTTTTTCAACGTTTTTTTTTTTTTTTTGGGACAGAGAGAGACAGAGCATGAACGGGGGAGGGGCAGAGAGAGAGGGAGACACAGAATCGGAAACAGGCTCCAGGCTCCGAGCCATCAGCCCAGAGCCTGATGCGGGGCTCGAACTCCCGGACCGCGAGATCGTGACCTGGCTGAAGTCGGACGCTTAACCGACTGCGCCACCCAGGCGCCCCAGGTTCTGTTTTCAAAAGAGTTTTATTGCTGATGGTCAGGTCAGTCCAGCAGGTACTTGTGGTGTCAAAGAGTCTAGGGCAGGATTTTTTTTTTTCCTATGGAGGGGCTGCAACAATTTATTCCTGCTCAGATTCCTACTAAACCAGAGAAAAATCACTGCTGCCTTCAAGGTATCAGATTGTAAATGGCACTCTTGTAAAGGTATTTTTGCTGTATTTTATATAGTTCTGCACACAAGAATTCTTTTTAAAAAAATTTTTTTAACGTTTATTTATTGTTGAGAGACAGAGAGACACAGAGCGTGAGCAGTGGAGGGGCAGAGAGAGAGGGAGATGCAGAATCCAAAGCAGGCTCCAGGCTCTGAGCTGTCAGCACAGAGCCCGACGCGGGGCTCGAACTCATGAACCGCGAGATCATGACCTGAGCTAAAGTCGGTCGCTTAACCAACTGAGCCACCCAGGTGCCCCGGGAATTCTAATTTAATAGCCCTCTTGACTCCCCAGCAACAGAGGTGGCACACGACTCTGGGGACAATGCAGGGCTCCAGGGACAATGCAAATTGAAGGCAAAGTTCAAAGAATATCTAAAGATCCCACCACTTCATGAGCGAGTCCTTTCTAAAGACTTTTTCTTAAGTAAGATTTCTCTAGCACTTTCCAAATCTCTTGATTGCGTCCCAAAGATGAACTCAGCCCTTTCTTATTAAGGGAGGGAAGAGAAGAGGGAGGGAGACTGAATGATATTCTCCCTTTTTCAGCAGCATGAGTATGAACCACTCCTGGACATCATCAACTCCTCACTGTGACTTAGGGACTTAGTGGCTTCTTGAATGGCTATTTTAGAGACAGGTAAGAAAAGACCAGGATGGGGGTTGCATGACTATTCCAAGATCAGAAAGAAAGACAATTGGGGGCGCCTGGGTGGCGCAGTCGGTTAAGCGTCCGACTTCAGCCAGGTCACGATCTCGAGGTCCGTGAGTTCGAGCCCCGCGTCGGGCTCTGGGCTGATGGCTCAGAGCCTGGAACCTGTTTCCGATTCTGTGTCTCCCTCTCTCTCTGCCCCTCCCCCGTTCATGCTCTGTCTCTCTCTGTCCCAAAAATAAATAAATGTTGAAAAAAAAATTTTTTTAAAAAAGAAAGAAAGACAATTGGTGAATTCAGAAATAGGTCCCGGAGTCCTAGTTCAGGCCAAGGCACCTGTCTTTCCATCCCAGATGGATTTACTTGAGCTGAGTTTGCCAAACACCCCCAGGAATAGGCAGAGACCGCAGGCAGTACTCAGGGCTGAGGCCCTTCACAGGGGAGCTCCAAAGAGGATCTCTAGGTCTCTGACGTCATAGGGAGCACCGAGTTCTTGATCGCTGAGCCATCACTCCCTATACCGCTGCCACCTTATAAGAGTTTAAGAGCCGTTCTGGGGGCTCTTTACCCCAATTCTCAGCTCTTATCCCCTCAGTTCCTCCTCTTTGTGCTCCCAAGGCTCCTACTGAGGCAACATTGGTATAGACGTTGCCCTCCAAGCAGCTTCGGGGTTATCTTTTCCAAGGAAGTGGTGGTTCAAGTGTGCTTGGAGTCTGACCTTACGGCTTGAAGGCAAAACCACAATAAAGGAAGTGAAGAAAGGGGCGCTGGCTTCCGCTCTCAGCTGTAATTACACTGGAAACAATAGAGAGTTTTTATAATGAACTGGGTCATTTCTTGGCCTGGTGACACTGAGGTCTGGCAAGAAACCTGTCGGTCAGGAAAAGCAACTATGCTACTTGCAGCTTATTGGATCTAACGCTCTTGTCCTCAGATCCCAGCTCTCTCACCTGAACCGAGCACCCCGCTTGAAATGTTTTGTGGTGAATCCACTTAGCAGGTCTAAGGGTCATCTAGGCAGAGGGGCCCCTAAGTAATGTATTTCTGTAACAAACATTGACCTAGCACTTACTAACTTCCACATCTCATCTAAGCACTTTACATGCACAAGTTCCTTAAGCCTCAAAAGAGTCCTACTGGGGGAGGAGGCTGGGAGATGGCAAGGTAGGAGGACCCCAAGCTTACCTCATCCCATGGATACAACTAGATAACACCCACATAAGCATAAATAACCCGAAAAGCGACCTGAAAACGGGCAGAACAAACTCCACAACCAAAGATAGGGAAGAGGCCACGTCGAAGAAGGTAGGAAGGGCAAAGACGCAGTTTGGAAGTGAAACAGACCGTGGCCATCCATGGCAGGAGGGAGCAGGGGTCATGGAGAAGGGCAAGGAACAGGCTATCACACTGGGGAGCCCACACGGGTTAGATGAATCCCCATAACGTTTGGCTTTGAAAGCGAGAGGGGCCGACTCTCGTGAGTTCTTACAACCATCTGGACTTAAAGCCTGGAATTTTAAGAATCAGCACGCTTGGCTCTGGAAGAGCGGGTTAGGAAGCTGAGTCCCCGCCCTTAAAGAGACAGCAGACAAACAGCCAGTGAGATACAGCCTGGAAGCAGCAGTTTGACAAACGCCAGGGACAGATGGGAGGGAGAGTTCTTTACTTATCTCAGAGCATGGCCTGGGAAGTCTGGGATCATGGGGAGACCCCTTCGGGAACAAAGTAGCTGGCGTATACCATTTTCCTCCCCCATCCCTCAGTATAAACAAATGGCCACCTGCAGGAACCACTGTGCCAACACTCACTAAATAACTTGCTTACAGCAAGCCCCACTTCCTGCACTTCCAAGGATCCACCCTTTCCAGTCAAGGCTTACTTTAGTCCCTGTGCTACAGGGCCCCTCCCCCAGAAGACCAGCCCTGCATCTCCCGACCCACACCTTTTGTGCGGCCTCAGTTTGGGCAGCAGTGGTGGCAGGTCTCATTTCACAAGCAGACTAGTGCACACCTTGTGAAAAAGGAACCAAACACTGCCAACAATGGGCAAGAAGAGCCTTGGCCGACAACTGGACTAAAGGAAAAAGAGGCCAGGACTCAGCAGGAGATGCTCCCTGATGTGCCAGGTCCTGGGGAACAGGGGACATTGCAGGGCAGGACACTACAGGACCTCTTTCTTGTTCATAATAAGGCCATTACCTTCAAGGCCAAGAGACATAGTTGACTTTCCTAACATGCAGAAACAGACACAGAGAGTTAGACAAATTGAGGAGACAGAGGAATGTGTCCCAAACGAAAGACTAGGACCAAACCAGAGAGAAATGGATATAAGTAATTTGCCTGATAGAGAACTTATTATTTTTTTAAGTAGACTCAACGACAGAGTCCGATTCAGGGCCTGAACTCACCACCCTGAGATCAAGACCTGAGCTGAGATCAAGAGTCAGATGCTTAACCAACTGAGTCACCAAGGTGCCCTGCCTGATAGAGAATTTAAAGAAATGATTATAAAGGTATTTATTGAACTTAAGAAAAGAGTGGAGGACATCAGTGAGACCCTTAACAAAGAGATAAAAAAGAGCCAATCGTCAAAAGCAGTTCTTTTTTTTTTTTTTAACGTTTTTATTTATTTTTGGGACAGAGAGAGACAGAGCAGGAACGGGGGAGGGGCAGAGAGAGAGGGAGACACAGAATCGGAAGCAGGCTCCAGGCTCTGAGCCATCAGCCCAGAGCCCGACGCGGGGCTCGAACTCACGGACGGCGAGATCGTGACCTGGCTGAAGTCGGACACTTAACCGACTGCGCCACCCAGGCGCCCCAGTCAAAAACAGTTCTTGAGGTAGCTCAAGAAGCAAGAAAAATCTCAAATAAACAGCCTAATCTTACACCTAAAGAAGCTAAAAAAGGAAAAAAAAAAAAAAAAAGAACAGATCAGTGAAACCAGGAGCTAGTTCTCTGAAAAGATCAACAAAATTGATAAACCTCTAGCCATATTCATAAAAAGAGAGAGACAGAGAGAGGACCCAAATAAAATCACAAATGAAAAAGGAGAAGTACCAACACCATAGAAATACAAACAGTTGTAAGAGAATATAACGAAAAAGTATATGCCAACAAAGTGGACAACCTAGAAGAAATGGGTAAATGCCCAGAAATATACAACCTACCAAAATTGAAGCACAAAGAATAGAAAATTTGAACAGACGTGTTGCCAACAAATAAACTGAATGAGTTATGAAAAAACTCCCAACAAACAAAAGGCCAGGACCAGATGGCTTCACAGGCAAATTCTACCAAACATTTTTTTAAAGTTTTTATTTATTTATTTTGAGAGAGACGGAGACACTGTGAGTGGGGGAGGGTCAGAGAGAGAGGGAGACAGAGAATCCCAAGCTGACAGTGTGGAGCCTGACACAGGACTTGAACTCACAAAACTATAATCATGACCTGAGCAGAAACCAAGGTTCAGGTGCTCAACTGAGCCACCCAGGCACCCCCCACCAAACATTTAAAGAAGAGTTAATACTTATTCTTCTCAAACCATTACAAAAAATAGAAGAGGAAAGAAAACTTCCAAATTCATTCTATGAGGTCACTATCACCTTGATACCAAAACCAGATAACGACACCTCAAAAAAGGAGAACTACAGGCCAGTAGCTCCGATGAACATAGATGAAAAATTCCTCAACAAAATATTAGCAAACCAAATCCAATAATACGTTAAAAAAATCATTCACCATGATCAAATGGGTTTATTCCTGGGATGCAAGGGTGGTTCAATATTTGCAAATCAATCAACATGATATACCACATCAATAAGAGAAAAGATAAAAACCATATGACCATTTCAATAGATGCAGAAAAAGTATTCAACAAAGTATAACATCCGTTCATGATAAAAACCCTCAACAAAGTAAGTCTAGAGGGCACATACTTCAACATAATTAAGGCCTTATATGAAAAACCCACAGTTAACATCATCCTCAATGGGAAAAACTGAGTGTTTTTTTCTCTAAAGTCAGTAACAAGACACGGACGTCCACTCTCACCACTTTTATTCAACATAGTACTAAAGTCTTAGCCACAGCAAGCACAAAACACAAAGAAATGAAAGGCATCCAAATTGGTAAGGAAGAGGTTAAACGTCCACTATTTTCAGATGGCATGATACTATATACAGAAAACCTTAAAGACTCCACACACACACACACACACACACACACACTACTAGAATTGATTAATGAATTCAGTAAAGTCACAGAAAATCACTGTACAGAAATCTGTTGCATTCCTACATAATAATGAAGCAGCAGAAAGAGAAATTAAGAAAACAATCCCATTTACAATTGTACCAAAAACACAAAATACCTAGGAATAAACTTAACCAAGGTGGAGAAAGACCTGTATTCTGAAAACTATAAAACATTGATGAAAGAAATTGAAGATGACCCAAAGAAGTGGAAAGACATTCCATGTTCATGGATTGGAAGAATAAATATTATTAAATGTCTACATTACCCAAAGCAATCTACAGATTTAATGCAATCCCTATCAAAATACCAACAGCATTTTTTCACAGAACTATAACGAACAATCCTAAAATTTCTGTGGAACCACAAAAGACCTTGAATAGCCAAAGCAATCTTGAAAAAGCAAAGCAAAGCTGGATGCATCACGATTCCAGACTTCAAGTTATATTACAAAGCTGTAGTAATCAAAAGATTTTGGTACTGGCACAAAAATAGACACACAGATCAATAGAACAGAATAGAAAGCCCAAAAAGAAACCCACAACTAAATGGTCAATTAATCTTCAACAAAGCAGGAAAGCATATCCAATGGGAAAAAAACAGTCCCTTCAACAAACGGTGTTGGGAAAACTGGACAGAAACATGCAAATGATCAAACTGGACTCCTTTCTTATATCACATACAAAAATGAATCCAAAATGGGCTAAAGACCTAAATGTGAGACCTGAAACCATAAAAATCCTAGAAGAATGCACAGGCAGTAATTTCTCTGACATTGGCTGCAGCAACATTTTTCTAGATATGTCTCCTAAGGCAAGGGAAATAAAAACAAAGATAAACTATGGGCACTATATAAAAATAAAAGGCTTTGGCACAGCAAAGGAAACAATCAATAAAACCACAAGGCAACCTACTGAGTGGGAGAAGATATTTGCTAATGACATATCTGATAAAGGGTTAGTATCCAAACTATATAGAACTGATACAACTCAATACCCAAAACACCAATAGTCCAATTTTAAAATGGTAGAAGGAGCGCCTGGGTGGGTCAGTTGGTTGAGTGTCCAACTCTTGATTTCGGCTTAGCTCATGATCCCAAGGTCATGTGATTGAGCTCCACATAAGGCTCCGCGCTGAACATGGAGCCTGCATAAGACTCTCTCTCTCTCTCTCTCTCTCTCTCTCTCTCCCCCTCCCTACCCCTCTCCCCACTAATTTAAACAGAAAATCTAAAATAAATAAATATATATATGTAAAATGGGCAGAAGACATGAACAGACAATTCTCCAAAGAAGACACACAGATGGCCAACAGACACATGAAAAGATGCTCAACATTACTCATCATCAAGGAAATACAAATCAAAACTACAATGACACATCACCTCCCACCTGTCAGAATGGCTTGAATAAAAAACACAAGAAGCAACGGGTGTTGGTGAGGATGTGGAGAAAAAGGAACCCTCTTGCCCTGTTGATGGGAACGCAAACTGGTGCAGCCACTGTGGAAAGCAGTGCGGAGGTTCCTCAAAAAGTTAAAAATAGGGGCGCCTGGGTGGCTCAGTCGGTTGGGCGTCCGACTTCAGCTCAGGTCACGATCTCACGGTCCGTGAGTTTGAGCCCCGCATCAGGCTCTGTGCTGACAGCTCAGAGCCTGGAGCCTGTTTCGGATTCTGTGTCTCCCTCTCTCTCTGACCCTCCCCCGTTCATGCTCTGTCTCTCTCTGTCTCAAAAATAAATAAATACATGTTTAAAAAAAATTTTTTTTTAAAGTTAAAAATAGAATTAGCTTGGGCCCCCCCCCGAGTGGCTCAGTCGGTTAAGCGTCCAACTCCTGATTCCGGCTCAGGTCATGATCTCATGGTTTGTGAGTTTGAGCCCTGCATCAGGCTCTGCACTGAGGGTGGGGAGCCTGTTTGGGGTTCTGTCTCCCTCTCTCTCTGTCCCTCCCCAGCTCCCTCCCTCTCTCTCTCTCTCTCTCTCTCTCTCTCTCAAAAATAAATAAAAATAAACTTTAAAATAAATAAATAAATAAATACATACATAAATAGAACTACCTTATGATCCAGTCATTTCACTACCGGGTATCTGCTTCAAAAATACAAAAACATTAATTCAAAAGGATACATTCATCCCTATGTTTATTGCAACATTATTTACAATGGCCAAATCATGGAAGTAGCCCAAGTGTCCTTCGATAGATGAATGAATAAAGAAGAAATGGTATATATATATATATATATATATATATATATATGGTATATGGAATATTACTCGGCCACAAAAAAGAATGAAATCTTGCCATTTGCAAGGACATGGATGGAGCTAGAGAGTACAGTGCTAAGCGAAATAATTCAGTCTGAGAAAGATAAATATCAACTGATTTCACTCATACGTGAAACGTAAGAAACAAAACCAATGAGCACAGGAAAAAGAGGGAGAAAAAAGAACGACAAACCAAGAAACAGACTCTTAACTCTAGAGAACAAACGTGGCTACCAGAGTGGAAGTGGGGGGAGGCATAGCTGAAATAGCGATGGGAATTGAAGAGTACACTTAACATGATGAGTTCTGAGTAATGTACAGAATTCTTGAACCACTATATTGTATAACTGAAACCAACATGACACTGTATGTTAACTATACTGGCATGAAAACAAGCCCTTAATTTTAAAAAAGAATCCTACTGCATAGATCCCACTGTTGTCTCCATTTAAAAAATAATGGAGGGGAGGGTAGGTGATCGGCATTGAAGACGGCATCTTTTGGGATGAGCACTGGGTGTTGTATGGAAACCAATTTGACAATAAATTTCATATATTAATAAAATAAAATAAAATATAAATAAATAAATAAATAAAAATAAAAAATAAAAAATAATGGATCCCGTCCCACTGCTCCTTTTCAATATTGTACTGGAAGTCCTAGCTAATGCAATAAGAGAAGAAACAGAAATAAAAGGTGTAAGATTAAGAAGGAAGAAATAAAACTATCTATGTTCACAAATGGTGTGATTGTCTATATAGAAGTCTGAAAGAATCAAAAAAGGACTCCTGGAACTAATAAGCAGTTACAGCAAGGTTACGAGATACAAGGTTAACATACAAAAGTCAATTGTCATCGTATATACCGAAAAAGAAAAAGTCGAAATTGCCATTTGCGTTGACACCGCCTAAAACGAAATACGGTAAAACCTTGGATTGCGAGTAACTCGTTCTGCAAGTGTTCCGCAAGATGAACAGACATTTCTAGTCAATTTTAACTTGATAAATGAGCGATGTCTTATAATACAAGCAGTACGTGACACTGAATGTCACATGATCACCACTGAGTCAATGGTTCTTCTCTCACGCGCGTGTGCACACGGAATTGTGGGTGATCATCTCCCATGCTCAGATGCTTGGTCTCGGGCCACTGTATTCGGCAGAAATCAGTGATTTTTTTCAGAACATCGGAAGGTGCCCACGACTGGCACTTGTGTATTTTTTGTCACTTCAAAGCCCCCGTGGACAGTCCTTTGCTTTTCCGTGCAAGGGTGAGCTTAGGGATGCTTTGCGTCCTTTTAGGTCAGGCTGCCTGCAGATACAGACCCTTTCCTCTGCTGCCTTATTGCCAGTTACATTAAATACAGTATATGACAAGAGTTTATTAATACTTTCTGTAACAGTGATTCCGTTAGTGATAGTGAAAGTCGCCTTACACAATAACCTTCCTCTCTCTTGTCCCCCTCACACAGCCACAAAGGTTCTCAGAGGGAAGTGCAGGTTAATTTATTTTTCTTTATATTTTGTATTTTCTTTATTCTTTTGTATTATATTACAGCATTGTAATCATTTTTCTAGGAACGTTTTGGGGTTATGGAACGAATCATCTGAGTTTCCATTATTTCTTATGGGGAAATTCGCTTTGGTACACAAATGTTTTGTTTGGATTACGAGCATGTTTCCGGCATGAATTATGCTCGTCAACCAAGGTTTTACTATACTTTAGGTATAAAGCTAACAAAATATGCCTAAGGTCTGTATGAGGAAAATTATAAAACATGATGTAAAATCGAGGCACAGAGAGGTTAAGTAACCTGTATGCCTAAGTTTGTACAGCTTGTACAGGGGAGGGTGGGCTCTGAAATGAGGGAGCCTGGCTCTGATGTCCGTGTTATAACCCCCATGCCATGCTATCTTGCTGCTGAGTTTTAAAGACATCTGGGCCTGAGGTACCAAGGATTTACACGTATGCACTGCCCTCTACTGAATCTAAGCCACTGAATAGGAGACCTGGGAGAGACATTGGGGTGCGTTGAGCTCTGCACTCAACTTAATAGACGAGAATGCTCAGGCCCCACGGAGGAACTTCTTAAGGTTACTAAGCCTCAGATCTAATCTTGAACCTAGAAAGAGCATATGTGTTTGCAGAATGACTGCCGTGTTCACTCAGCCCTTACACTCATTGGTGAGGGTGGGCTTGCCCATTCTGTACAGACCCTTGAAATCTCAATGGCTTGGCACAATAACGGTCTACTTCTTGATCTACTATAGTCTGAGGTGGGCTGGACGTGGGGCAGAGCTCCTCCATGCAGAGGCACAGGCTGCTCTCAGGGGCACACGTCCCCCTAACATCTCAAGGCAGGACCCCGTTGTTTCAGAGGAAGGGAAAGAGCCTGGAGATAGTGTTCATCCTTTCTGCCCGCCTCTAATTGGCCAGAACCCAGTCAACATGGCTCCCACTTAGCTGCAAGGGAGGCTGGGAAATGTAGGCTAGGAAGAGTGAAGGGAAACAAGATTTGACAGACACATAACACAGTCTCTAACATTTACCTTTACATATATCACCTCATTAAACTTTCCCAGCAGCACTACAAGAGGAGCATTATTATCCCCACTGAAGGAGATTAAGTAAATTGCACCAGATTCACCCTGTTAGTGGATGGCCGGATCAAGATTAAAACTGAAGTCTTTCAGGGGCACCAGGGTGGCTCGGTCAATTGAGCGTCCGACTTCCGCTCAGGACACGAGCTCACAGTTCGGGGGTTCGAGCCCTGCGTCGGACTCTGTGCTGACTGCTCAGAGCCTGGAGCCTGCTTCGGATTCTGTGTCTCCCTCTCTCTTTGCCCCTCTCCTGCTCACGCTCTCGCTCTCTCTCAAAAATAAATAAAATAAGTTTTAAAAATTAAAAAAACAAACAAACCCTGAAGTCTTCCTGACTCCAAAACTCTCTGATTTCTGTACTACACCAAACTAGCTCTACAAGATTGTCTTGAGTCCCACTTCCAAGCTCTTTCACGACTCTACACTGCAGTGTGAGAATATAGAGAGGTGGAAAGATATCTTCTCCCCAGCTTTGTAGCCAAGGATGTAGCTCTTCTCCCAAATGCTGTAGGTGAGAGTATAAATTAGCACAACCTTTTTGGAGAGCACCTGGGTAACACTTATCCAAGTGATAAATATGTGTATTTTTGACCCAGTAATTATACTGGAAGTCCAGGAATTTCTCTCCTACAGATAAAGTTACAACAGTGTGCAATGATATGCTTGCCTAAAAATCTTTATTGCAGCCTTGTCTTTAATAGCAAAAGAATTGGGGGAAAAGAAAACAAAAGTCTAAAAGGAAGGGACGGCTAAAATAAATACTGGAACAACCATTTGGCAAAATACCCTGCATCCATTAAAAAACAACGTGAGTTATCTCTACACGCCGACAGGAAGAATGGCTGACTTCTATGGACAAGTGGGAACAAAACAATAATATGTATGAGCCAATCTCATTTGCGAAAGAAAACATGGGTATGCATATTATATATAATGTATATGTTATAATATATGTCATGTGCAAGGTACTGAAAGTATTCCCAACAAAGTATTATAAGTGGGCAAATTCAGAAGAACCTTTTATGTGATAACATTTGACTACTAATTTTTATAATAACTATAAATTATGTATATAAATAAAAGAATTATATTTTGAAAAAAATGCTGCTACAGTTCTGTACTTGAATGCAATGTTCCGATTAAACCTGAACTCTGATAATGTCCTACAGTTCCGAGGTGAAAAATATATTATATTTGAATTCACTCTGTTGATTGCTAAATGCAACAGTCCCTCTCTTGGTCAGCCTGGGATTGCCACAAAGGACAGGCTTCAATGGATTAGCACAGCCTCATATCAGCTGGGTAAGAGCTCACTTTACGGTCCCCCAGGTTAGCCACACCTAGCTCACGCTTGCTCCGTGGGCTTTTTAAGGGGAATTCCATCTCTTTCCACTCTGCTTGGCTCCTACATGCTCTCGGTCAGCCATAGGGTTGGCAGTGAGATATTTGTGGGAGCCAGCCCACACCACAACACCAACAATAACTGATTACACACAGAAGTGACGGCAAACCGCTAAACCCTAACTGAAAGAGTCCCCCGCTCTCATCAGGGTCCCAGAAATGCGCTATTCGAGCCCCACAACACAAGTAAACAATGTTTTACGGAGTCTAAAATACATTTTCAAATACAGGGAAGAGAGCCCCAGAATACAAACAAAATGCAAATGTTTGTTACAAGCTGGGGCGCCTGGGTGGCTCAGTCGGTTAAGCGTCCAACTCTTGGTTTTCGGCTCAGGTCATGATCTCATGGTTCGTGAGTTCACGGAGCCTGCTTGGGATTCTCTCCCTCCTTCTCACCCTCTGCCCCTCCCGCACTCGTTCTCTTTCTCAAAATAAATAAATGTTTTGTTTTTTTTTTAAAGCTCATTAAAGCATAAATACGCCATTATAACTGTCACTGAAAGATATCGTGGAACATAGGTACGGATTCCTTTTTTGGGCATCTATGAAAGGGATTTTCTTTTCTCATCTTTCAATTTATCTATTAAAAAACTGAGAGAAGGGGCGCCTGGGTGGCTCAGTCGGTTAAGCATCCGACTTCAGCTCAGGTCACGATCTCGCGATCTCGCGGTCCCGTGAGTTCGAGCCCCGCGTCGGGCTCTGGGCTGATGGCTCAGAGCCTGGAGCCTGCTTCCGATTCTGTGTCTCCCTCTCTCTCTGCTCCTCCCCCGTTCATGCTCTGTCTCTCTCTCTGTCTCAAAAATAAATAAACGTTAAAAAAAATTTTTTTTAAAAAACTGACAGAAAATCCATATAAAAATTAACAGAATATGAAAGAAAAGCGACAAACGGAAGCAGAGACACTGATAGAAATTGTTCTGATATCAAGAAGCGTATTGTAACCAAAGAAATTCAGACCACGCCAAAAGCAATAATTCATTAAATAAGAAATCGATTTCTAGTCGAAGTAATGGATTATGATGACTAGGCTCTTGTACTGGCTGGTAATTCAACTAGCGAAGAGAAGTGAATCATAGAATTCATTGAGAACACCAATTTTTTTTACTGATTTGGCCCCCAAAAAATGGCATCAACATAAATAACATAAAATTCCTAAGAAACCAGTACCACTGGAAGATTATCCCTGGCAAATTAATGAGTTCTTTCAAAGTAAAGAATACTCAACATCAGTCACTTGCACAAGAAAACTTGAACTGGCCAGTGACAGAGAAAGAATTTATTCTGTGAAAAAATATTAAAGGGAAGAGGCGAAAAGCTAATTTCTATTGATTGATACTCCCACTCTGTGTTTCTTACAAACTATAAGAAAATTCAGTAATAATATAAAATGATTAACTCAATATCTTTCGGCATACACTTAACCACAACCAGTTAGAAGATATATTAAAGAGTAATTTACGGGGCGCCTGGGTGGCGCAGTCGGTTAAGCGTCCGACTTCAGCCAGGTCACGATCTCGCCGTCCGTGAGTTCGAGCCCCGCGTCGGGCTCTGGGCTGATGGCTCAGAGCCTGGAGCCTGTTTCCGATTCTGTGTCTCCCTCTCTCTCTCTGCCCCTCCCCCGTTCATGCTCTGTCTCTCTCTGTCCCAAAAATAAATAAACGTTGAAAAAAAAAAATTAAAAAAAAAAAAGAGTAATTTACAACAGAGAAAAGAAAACAGCTACTTAGACATAAAGTCAACGAGAATTCAGCGAAAATCTATATAAAAAATTAAAATGTTGCTGTAGGACACATTAAAAATATTCTGAGCGAATAAAACGATTCATTATACTCCTGGATCGGGAAATAACACAGTGTCATTTCTCCCTTACTTACTGTATCAAGAGCCTATAAAGAAGCAATCCAAATAAAATACCAATAAAAGTGTTGTACTAGATAATGAGATCCTAAAGATTATATATAGAAATAAGCAAACAAAGTGGTCAGGACATTTCTGAAAAAGAAAAGTAATAACGAGGCAGCACAGGCAAATACGGACATATTCTCATTAATGGCTGAAATCGTGTGATAACGATGAAAACCAGACAGGCAGATACACGAGACGGAGCTAAAAAGTCCACAAATAAACCCGAGCACAAACGAAAATTTAGTGTATGGAAAGGACAGCACATGAAATCAGGACAGAAAATATGGTGTCGGAACAGTTGGATAACCACCCGTGGAAAAAAGGAAGTTGAATTCACACTTCACATCTTACACCAGGGTAGATGTAATGTGGGTTTAAAATGTTTATATGAAAATTAAGTCATGGGAGAGTTAGAAGATTCCATGAGATAATCTCTACGTTAATCTTGGCATAAAGAATATCTTTTTTTAAATTTTTTTTTTTCAACGTTTTTTATTTTTATTTTTGGGACAGAGAGAGACAGAGCATGAACGGGGGAGGGGCAGAGAGAGAGGGAGACACAGAATCGGAAACAGGCTCCAGGCTCCGAGCCATCAGCCCAGAGCCCGACGCGGGGCTCGAACTCACGGAGCGCGAGATCGTGACCTGGCTGAAGTCGGACGCGTAACCGACTGCGCCACCCAGGCGCCCCAAGAATATCTTTTTAACGGCAAAGCAAAACAGAAGCCATTTAAGAAAAGACTGATCCATTCGACTACATACAATATTGCAGGGTCTGCGTGGCTAATATATAAACAGCTCCTTTTCAGTATAAACATAACCCAACAGAAAAAAAAAAAAAAAAAAAAACAATGGATATGGGGAGGGGGTGGGGAGGGGCAGGGGAATACTTCCAAAATAAAATGAAAATGGATTTTAAACATGAAAAGATGTTCAGATCCACTTATTCTAAGAAGAATGTAAATTAAAATTTTAGTGGAGCACATTTTTTTTCACATATAAAATTGCAGATGTCAAAAAAAATTGACAATCTATTATGGCGACAAGTATGTGGTCAAACAGGCACTTACAGATGATTAGTGGCCATGTCAACTGGTACCTCAATGGAAGGAAATCTGGCCATACGCATCAAAACTACCGAAGCTTGGGGCGCCTGGGTAGCTCAGTCGGTTAAGCATCTGACTTCGGCTCAGGTCACGATCTCACAGTTTGTGAGTTCAAGCCCCGCGTCAGGCTCTGTGCTGACAGCTCAGAGCCTGGAGCCTGCTTCAGATTCTGTGTCTCCCCCTCTCTCTGTCCCTCCCATGCTCATGCTCTGTCTCTCTCTATCTCTCAATAATAAACGTTAAAAAAATTTTTTTTTAAATTACCAAAGCTCGTATCTTTTGACTCAACAATTCTACCTTTAAAAATTTAGCCTGCATTATACTCACAAGTGTATTAAAATGGGAAGTTTGGAAACAACCTAAATGGCCATCGGTAGGGAATCAATTAACTAACCCACAGGTCATATACACAATGGAATATTACACAGTCACAGAAAGAGTGGGGCATCTTCTCAGGGACTGATGGGGCATGATCTCCTAGATATATTTTTAAATCGGTAAAAGAAGCAAAGTACAAAACAGAATTTGCTCTTAAAACAGAGACAAATCTGTTCCTTAGTATAGAGACACCATCTCTGGAAAGATAAGAGAGATGTGTGCCCTTGGGAGGGCTGGTGAAGCAGGTGCTATTTACGTATTCTTCATACATTTTCTTTTTCAGCTCTGTGTTTTGCTTACTCAGTAAATAAATGCTAAATAAAACCAAGTAAATAAGAAACAAGTACACCTCTTTCTGGAGAGAAGAGGGAGGTAGTTGAGATCGTACCTACTCGGAGCGGCGAGGGGCAGCTTGGAGGTGACAGCAATAGGGAATCACTCACGTAGCCAGAGACGGACCACCATGGGACAGAAGAGGAGAAGGGTCTACCTGTTCTGGAAACTCTGATGATTCCAAAAGCCACTGGTAAGAGCTTGAGACAAGAGTTGGGAATTTTTTAATAATTATTATTATCGGGACACACAGTCTGATATTTATCTGTCAGACCTGTTGGGACCTGCAGAAAAATGGGCTCCCCGATACCCGGGAGCTTCCTTCTCACCCCCGCCCCCGTCATCTGGTGTCACCTTTTCTTAGCAGTATTATCCCCCATCGTTCCCTTCACGAAGGCCCTATTTCAGATCAGGGCTAGCCTTCCCACCCTCCCGGCTCTTCATGAGATCTAGCCCTGGTCTGAGCTTCACGACAGAAAAGGGGCTGTATCTGTCATTGCACTCAGTAATATTACCTCTGGGTTCCTGGGAGGATTGAATGACTCTGAGACTGTCCCCCGGGACACCATGTCTACCGTGTTAGCAAAGAGACACAGGGATGAGCTGGGGTCCAGGGGACACGAGACCACCGCTGGCTTAGGGTGGGTGACTTCATCCTAAACCAGCCCCAGCTCCCTCCTTAATGGGATTAGGTCAGAACTTGGCACATTGTAGGCACAACGAGCCATCGAGAATGAAGGCAGGCCAAGGAGGGGCTCTGACAAGGCTCACCTGTCCTTCTGCCCATTGGCTTGTCAGCACATCTTCCCGGAAGAGGAAGTGTTTCTGAAAGTGGCAATTGTTTTGGCCGCCTAGACCAGAATCCTCTGGGGTGCTTGCGGAAAATACACATGTTCAGGCTCTCCCGAACCTGCTGGAACAGAGGTCTGTGGGTGGAACCCCTGAATCTGCACCTTAAATACCCCATGGAATTCTAACATAGACGACTGGGAAACACTCTGAAGGACATGGTCCTAAGAACTCCATAAGCTCTGCTTTTTTATTTCGTAACTTTTTGGTGTGAGATAATTTCAAACTTCAGAGAACTCAGGAATAGTACAGAGAACCCCCTTATACCTTTATTTCGCTACATTTGTGCACTCTCTCCATATATACGTATACACATACGTATATATGATTACATAAATAATTAGTATTTTCTGAACTATTTGAAAGTAAGTTACAGAGACAACATTGCCTTTCACCCCTGCATATTTCAGCATTTTTATCCTGAGATTTTACATAGCAACCGTATAATATTCAAATTCAGGAAGTTTAAAACCGATGCAATTATCTGTCCTATAATCCGTGTACCAACTTCTTCAATTGTCCGATCCTCCCTGACCCAGGATCCAATCCAGGCTACACGTGGCACTGAGACATCACGTCCTGTACCCAGGAGTATTTCCCCAGTCTGTCTCCATTCTGCTCCTGGGGACCCCTGCTTTGGGGTCCGTCTGCTGTCTGTCCTCTCCCCGCGCACCGACCCTGCACTTCTGGGGACAGATGACGATGCACAGAAGACATCAGCAGGAAGACGAGACGCTGACCTTCGGGACACCTGGTTGTTCGGGTCGTTGCTGCGCTCTGAGTGCGCGCTGCGGCCCCAGGAGACCGAGGGCTGCTTCCCGGGCTCCGGGGAAGACGCGGACCTTGGGGCCCAGAATAACGGGCTGGCTGCACCCGCATAGTTCGGCCCAGTTAAACCATGCCTTTCCCTGCAGTGGCACTCCCTGGCCAATTTCCTTCTCATGAATAATTCAGCCTCCCGGCCTCCAGCTCTTGCAAAGAGGCCATTTTCGCCTCGGCTGGAAACAGCTGACGTTCCTGTCCTCCAGCTGTCCTGGTCACTAGGCTCTCTCCCTCGCCTCTGCTCTCCCTCCCCTGCCATTGCATCATGACCAAAGCATTTGGATTCGCTCCTTAAACATGCTTTCCCTGGCCTTTGAGTAGGCCCATAAAGATGGGGAAGGTCCAGGGGCCTGGAGTCAGGATCAAGTTCCAGCCGCTAGTTACCATGACCCATGTTTCGTCCCCGCTAGAGCTCAAACACAACCCCCCCAGTAGGAGATAATGGCGCGCCCTTCAGGGAGCCTCTAAAGGGGGGAGACCTCACAGGGGCTCTCACGGGAAGCCAACTGAAACTCAGGCTTCAGCCGGCACCTGGGAGGGGTTAACACACTTGTGTTTCTGGAAAATTCTGCAAAGATCATTTGTATTTTTTTTTCTTTAAAAAGGCCACCCGAAATTTTATAAGCTACTGCCTTACGAAACTGGTATCCAATCCTGTGTCTATAGATATTATCTGTGTGTATGCGTAATAGATAGGTACATAGATACGTAGATATGATATGTAACAATGAAGACTACTCCAATGAATTCTTTCAGGGAGCCTCAAAATTGCAATTAAAGCTATTTACATTTAGATTAGTTTTTTTAAATAATTTATTTATTTTTTAATTTACATCCAAGTTAGCATATAGATCAGTTTTTAAACTGAGAGGTAAGGAACTATATCAACCGGATGGAAACATGACTATTAAAAACTTGCCTTGGGGAAGGGGGGTAGAGAACTTGCCCTGGATTTTTTGAGCAAAATTCCAGACCAAAAAAATGTTTCTATCCTTTTCTTTTTCTCTTTTTTCTTTCTTTCTTTCTTTCTTTCTTTCTTTCTTTCTTTCTTTCTTTCAGTTCCTTTTGAGAGACAGAGAGAGCAAGTAGGGAGGAACAGAGAGAGAGGGAGAGAGAGAATCCCAAACAGGCTCCACACTGTCAGCTCGGAGCCCGACTTGCTGCCTGAACCCACCAACTGTGAGATCACGACCTGAGCCGAAACCAAGAGCCAGACGCTTAACTGACTAAGCCACCCACATACCTCTCTCTCTCTCTTTTTTTTAATGTTTATTTATTTTTGAGAGGGAGAGAGAGAGCACAAGCTGGGGAGGAGCAGAGAGAGGGAGACACAGAATCCAAAATAGGCTCCAGGCTCCAACCTGCCAGCATAGAGCCCAACATGGGGCTCAAACTCACGAACTGTGAGATCATGACTTGAGCCGAAGTCGGACGCTTCACTGACTGAGCCACCCAGGCGCCCTTCTTCTTCTTCTTTTTTTGTCTTGTAAACATTACTGGCCTATTACTGGATTCTTCCTGGTTTTCTAATCCAAAAATCACTTCTCTGGCTTTCTCTTTACCAGAAAGTATAAACCCATATGGCCAATGAGGTACAGAAATCCGCAGCCTTTTGCTGAAGGAGGAGAGGACAGAGCCCAACATCTGGCTGAGAAATAGTGTATACACAGAGCATGTCTCTTACCCTCGTTTGGAATGTTCTAACCATAGAATAAATGCTATTGCAGTCAACTGTCTTCCTACCTTAGACCATGTTCATTTGGTCCTTTTTTCCCCCCCTTGACATGCAGACTCATTCTAGAAAATAAAGACCATTTTTCATCTTGCTAGGTATTCCATTTCAAATAATCTCTTGCTAACTAAATGATCCAGTGGGAATAAAGCTGTTTTCCAACGTTTCCATAATCATTCAAAGAAACAC